>NC_137189.1:8374440-8529440 GCF_960531495.2 Zeus faber
ATTTTATTTAGTAAGTAGTTGTGTGTTAAGCAAGATAATGTGCAACCATCCACTTATTATTGCAAATCAACTCCCTTCTGAGTCAGCGGCACAAGACCCTGATAACTCTGACTGGCTGGCTGCACATTATCCCTTATCCCTACCTAACATGACTGGATATCTGAGATTATGTCACCAATTCAACAAGGAGATTTTTTTCCACAAAGTCTGAGGTACTGACAGAATTAGTTGCCTTTAACCTTCACCCACTGGTTTTACAGAAATTTCAACTAGTTAGTTGGTTGGTTGGCTGGTTGGTTGGTTGGTTGGTTGGTTAAGACCCTTTCCCACATGGAAAGTTGAGTATGGAGTCTGTTCCCACATTAGATGGCTGTTACGGATACAGTACTTAATGGGTGAGTGCTAGTACGTTATGTCCAGTGTAGATGCAATCATTTGGACAATCTGTCGACAAGGGACGTAATCTGAATCATCGTTTTTTTTTTCCCTGGCTCTCAGAGACCAGCGCTTCGGTTTCCACCTCCCCGTTTCTCCGGAGCAGGGACAGAGCCCCCGTCCCCGGACACAATAACCCTAACCCAATGTTATTAAATCACTGTGATCATTTTAAACCTGTCCTAGGCTCTCTGCCTCTAAAAAAGGAACATTCTCCACCAGTTCTCCCTCTCCCTGTCCACGCTGCGGTGCAGCCGGTGGGCAAGTGAAGAGCTTGTGCCCTTGTTCACCGCACGGCACCCCTAACTTTAAAATACACATCTACGATCTGATTGACATTTTTATGAAATATAAAGACCTGCCTCTGACATAGAGCCTGGACGTATTTGAGTTTCTTGTCTTTGCAGCTGAGGGCCACGGTTTCGGATCAGACTTACCATTTTCCCGAATGTTTTTTTTTCTTCCCGAAAACAAATAACTTTTGAGATATTTGTACAAAAAAAAGATTCCTACAAGATCCCACTATGTGTGCTTTGCCAATGGCTATGTTATGGCTTGCATACCTACACACTTCCATTCACAGCTGTACAGGCATTTTCCTGTAAATGATACTAGGTCAAAAGTGGAGAAATTTACCGCAAGACTTTACCAACCACATTACACTCCTGTTCCCACATTACAGTAATACAGAACATTGCCAGTGGATTTACGGATTTCAGTGCAAGTGGGAAAGGGGCTTTAGTTAGTTAGTTAGTTAGTTAGTTAGTTAGTAAGTAAGTAAGTAAGTAAGTAAGTAAGTTAGTTAGTTAGTTAGTTAGTTAGTTAGTTAGTTAGTTAGTTAGTTAGTTAGTTAGTTAGTTAGTTAGTTAGTTAGTTAGTTAGTTAGTTAGTTAGGTACTTTGTTCGTTGGTTCGTTCATTGGTAGGTTGTTTGGTTGTTTGGCTGAACAAAGGGTTGGTTGGTTGGTTCTTTCTCCCTTCCTCAACATCTCTCCTCAATTATTTAAATTATTATTGAAAAATTGAAATTTATTTCAATTACAATCCACACCCCTCTGCCTTCTCCCTTTGTTCTCATCATTATCCTTCGTATATGGAAGTGTTTACCTTCATCCCCATGTTGGAAGGGAGTGACTGATAAAAGAAGAAAGAACAAAGAATATGAAGACCTGTCTCCGTAGATAGATTTCCCAGCAGCCACATTCTTTATCCCCACAACACTCCCGAAAAGACACCAAGGAAAGTCCACCAGGAGTTAAAGGCCTTTTTGACATTGAAACATTATCGGAAAAAAGGGGGAGAGAGAGAGAGAGAGAGAGAGAGAGAGAGAGAGAGAGAGAGAGAGAGAGAGAGAGAGAGAGAAGGGAAAAAAATAAGACGGGATGAGATAGCGGAGTGGGTAATGGCGGCGCCCCCTCCACCTAGAAAATGGGATATCGAGCCTCCGTAACTCCATACGAGGCCCCCGAGAGATTCGCTTAAATTTGACCCCCAGTCGGTTCCAGTGGAAGCCCAGAAAGATTGAGATTAAAGGGGATTATGTAGCTTCTCTGAAAGTCAAGACGCTGTTATCTCTGCTTCCTCTGCTTCTTCTGCTTTTTCTAGTACCTCTTAAAACATTCAATCAGCAAAATAAATCTGAATTTACAACGTTGGTTATACAACTCTCATTTTGATAATTCATGACACTGATGACAGCTTTATTTCCACGACTAAACCATGAGAACTTTGCAAGCTTGACTACATTTTTTTCTTCAGCTATTGAGTCATGCTATTTGTTGATGTTCCGCCAACAACTAATTGAATTAAAGAGCTGCGAAAAAAAACAAACTGAAATGTTGGTTTCTCCCACCCCCATGTCGCTTGGACTCTGAAAATGACTTCAGAGGTGGAAAATTCCATTTCCTTTTTCCATGTTTTTACTCCAGCCATGCACTGATTATCTGGTTCCACTGAGAGGAGACACAAATCCAAGTGGTTGACTCAAAATCCCGTAGTGGAATTTAGACTTTCCTGAGCTTCTGCTTAAAAAAAAAAAAAAGAATGCCCAATATATTCGCCATTTCTCCTGTTCAAATATAAAATATATATATATATACATGTGTGTATATATATATATATATATTTATTATTTGCGGTGAAGACGGTACTGCTCAATGACGTAATGCTCAAATCACGGTATTTCGAAATGCGGTTATCGTCACAGCCCTACATTTGAGGACGAGCCTTTCTGTCTTTTCTCCAAGTGTGTTTGTTCTCCAGTTTTTCTTCATAATGCATTATTAATATCCATAAACACTGCGATCAGCAGCGTTCCCCATCATAAATAACAGAGCGCTGCAGATCCCCTGGAGAGGCAGTGTGTTTGTGTTTAGCACTTAGTTTCCCTCCAGGAAAACTGCTTTTTTATTGTTGAAAGTGTCAACTGTGGCTTTTTCTTCATCCATCTGACATCCACATTTCAAAGACACACACTTCCCTCGCTCCTCATTAGATGACAAAAACCCAAAAAGGAGGGGAGGGAAAACAACATATTTTTATGTCTTATTTGATATAAGTTATACGAAGAGTGTGTCTTTAGGGGGAAAGTCTTGTTTAAATTAATTTTATTCAGTTTTTGGCACACTTTATAATTGAAAAGGAGTGCTGCTTGTGTTTTTTGCCTTCCACCTTTTGAGTGGAACAAATGCTCGGCAACACATTGAGTGGGTTGAACTTGAGTTTTAGCCCATTTACCAATCATTTTACTTTACTTTTAAACTTTTATTTTTTAACTTTTTGGACTTTTTGACTTTTCTTTTTTACCGTTTTTACTTTTGGATTTGACTCAACGCCTGACCATTTGTGAAAGTGATGGCGCCTTCACTTTTTCAAATGGAATTAAGTGTCAGGATAGCCCTTAGCTATTTGTTTTTGCATCTGGGATTTTGTTATTTTTCCATGTCTCTCGTGTCATTTCGACACAGTTTTGACATTGCCTGTTGACTCTGGTTCACTTTGGCAGGAGCTGTTCGCACAGGCCAGTGCCATACAGCGTCAGCACCAGCAACTTACCTCCATGGCGACGTGACTCCAGCATTGGATGCTCGCTTACCTCCACTGGAACGTTATTCTGGTGCTCCTGGTTCCTCGTGCAGTGTTCACTTGCCTTTGAGCTCCAGCCTTCAGCTTTTCGCACAGAGAGATCTCGGGTGACGTATATTGTCTCGCTGCTTACGGGCCGAGCCAAGGTCTGGGGAACCACTGAGTGGGATAAGCAATTTCCCATCTGCTTGTCGTTCAGGTTGTTCTCGGCTGATCTGATTTTTGATCACTCCTGGAAGAGAAGCAGCTCGAGGTTTGTTCAACGCGGCACATGGCGGAATGTCAGAGTACTCCATCGAGTTTCGTACCATGGCAGTGGTACGAAACTCGTACCACTGCCATCTTTGACGCCTTCTATAATCACATCCACATCAAGAATGAATGGTGGCCAGAGATCTCCCAGCAGACCTTGACCCGCTTGTTGCTCTTGCAATTTGCATTGACGGCTGTCTTCGGGAACATAGGAGAGAGAAAGTCCTATCAGCTGTTCCAAAGGCTCTGCTTCACCAGTCACCCATCCTCCAGGGTTCTCTTCTGAATCGGTCCCTGTAGGCCCTAGCGATTCCCAGAGCCCATGCAGCTCGCCTGGACCCGTCTCTCCACAGAAGAAGAAGAAGAAACAGTCTTTATTTGTCACGCAAAACACCACACTACAACACATGCTTGCACACACATGCACATGCTTTTGATGGTGGCCGGTGAAATGTTTCCTCTGCATTTGACCCATCCTGGCTTGTCCTTCCTCCGGGGGCACAGCCAGGAGCAGTGGGCAGCATTCGTGGACGGGCCCGGGGACCTGGTACCAAGTGTCCATCGCTGGTCAGACGATGGTGTGTGCATGTTTTTGGTGGGGGTCCGTACTGACCTTAGGTGGAGCAAACCCCATGTGAGCACGGGGAGAACATGAAAACTCCACACAGAAAGGCTCCTATTTGGGAGATAACCCGCCGGAGCACGGTGCCAACAGCACCCCAAGCGGGAATCGAACCCAGGACCTTCTTGCTGTGAGGCAGCAGTGCAATGCACTGCACCACCGTGCCAGTGGCGGCCGGATGTCAGTGCCGCCAGGAGGAGAACAAGTGCCTGTAATGTCACCAGGGCAGCCATTTTTACTCTTCCTGTTTGGCAAAAGAAATGGCTCACCAGTCATCCAGATGTCAATGGTGAGCCGAACCATACATTTTTAAATGCCCTCTCGATCTCTGCTTCATGCTCAACTTAGCTGTTCTGGAGAGACCCACACGGACAGGGTCCTCATTGACTGGGTTGCAAACAGCAACCTGTTGGCCTCTTAGCTTGGGATTGGACAGGAGGCTCTGGTGAAGCCCATTCAAGGCACTGCAGTCGATGGTTGTCTCCTTTGCTGTGTTACCCATCAATCAGCCCCCTCTCCAAGTGGGCGTGTCATCTTGGGGTACCCCTGGCTTATGAAACATAATGGCTTTGGGAATGCTTCAACGCTTTTTGGGCTTTTCATCTGGAAGTACAGTTCGGTGACAGCTCCCCTCACTGCTCTCACCCCCAGAATTTTCCATTCTGGTGGTCCTCCACAGTTGAGAGGGCTTTTGATTAATTTAATTCACGTTTCACCTATTCTCATCTTCCCAGATCAAGTTAAGTCAAGTTTCACTCACTCCCCCTGCCTGGCTTGTCACCCCGGGGTGAGACACACCTTGGCGCTGTTGCGGCAACGCTTCTGGTGGCCCTCCATGGAGGAGGATATCAAGGGATTCATCACCGCTTGCCAAATCTGTGCCCAGCACAAGCACTCTCACCCTCCGGCCTTATTCATCCCCTACCGGTTCTTCGTCGTCCCTGGTCCCACGTCTCTTTGGACTTTGTCACTGGCCTGCCATCTTCTGCCGGTAATACTGTCGTCCACAGGGTTGTGGATCAATTCTCTAAGACTGCCCAGTTGATTCCATTACCTTCGTTACCCACTGCCAGAGAAACCGCTGAAATTATGTTGCTACATGTGTTCCGCCTGCATGGCCCCGCAGTGATGTCTCTGACTGTGGGCCAAAGTTTACCTCTAGGTTTTGGTCTGAGTTTTGCAGCCTTCTGAGGGCCACCGGTCTCTCTGCCTTCCAATGCTCCAACCACCTACCAACCACCACTATTCCTTGAGCAGGAACATGACGCCAGCGTCCCCTCTGTGCTGGCATTCATCTGGCATTGTTGGTGGGGCAGTAGGTTTTGGCAAGGGATTCTCCCTTGCCTCTGTTTGGTGTTGGGTTAGGGTTAGGGTTAGGGTTATCACACACACCACCCACAGCACATACCTCCTTGATTATGTGCTGTGGGTGATGTGGTTTAAGCAGCCATGTCATGTCTTGCCATGTCTTGGTTCTAGGTAATTGGGCCCAGGATCAGAGGTGGTAGTACGTCTGTTGCTAGTCAGAGCAATCAACGAGCAACGCCCATCCCCCCACACACACACAAGTAGTGCCGCTGTCATATGCCATCCTCTACAATAAACTTGTGTGTTTGCAAAATCTCTGCCTGTGTCTCTGTGTCAGAGGGCCCTGAAAACGCCACTCGGAGGGCTTGTGGCAGGGGCAACTGCCACATAGATGTATTGTGACAAAATAGCGCGCCTCTTACACCCCCTCCCTGCAATGGTTGACACACTTTTTTGTGCCATAAATCCATCCTTAATTTCCTGGGAGATCGTACCCGGTGGCAGTCTGTAATCCAAAGTGAAATCGAGGCTTATAGGGAAGAGAAGCAGATGGAGTCATTATTCTATAGCCGTTACACTGTGCAATCAGCATTTACTTTATAATGATAAGTTAAAGCAAAAAAAGTTGTCTACTGACACTTTAAGGTAGGTTTCTCACCATATCACTCTAATTTTCCAAAGCCTGAAAGCAGAGACAATATAAGAAAAATCTTAAAATGTGAGCTATCATCAGGAAAAGGCTCAGGGCTAGAGTAAAATGTGAAATGTAAAATGTGTGTGCTGCCTTGTAAACGGGCTCCAACTCAATTTGACACCGGTATGGTGCTTTAAAACATTTGGTAACAATGCCTCTATCGTTTTACATATTTGTTTAATGGCACCAGAGCCATAACACATTTCCATTTTACGATGCCCCACACCCAGTAGTTCCTCTTTCTACACTATTGTTGACCATGTCCATCTTATCCCCCATTTTGAAAGTATAACAGACTGATATTATCTTCCTCTCCCTTGAATATTCCCTCCTACAAACACTCTTACCTTCCTCTATTTACTATACACTGTATATGTCAATAAAACCTAGACTGTGTTCACACCTAGAGTCTGAAGTAACGATATCATCATCTCATCCGGAACAACAGACCACATTCAGCTGTTGCTACTTGCTATTTACGCTTTATTTTTTATTTATGTCATTTTGATTAAAACAAAAAAATGATGTTGACATCATATGAGCTTTACCTAAAAGATGTAAGCCTTTTTCTACCACACCCTACCAAAGAAGCAGCCTGGTTCAGCAGCCCCAAGGTGTTTAGAATATGGCAGCTTCCGGTTGGATTCAATTTTAAAATGTTACGTTTTGCCAAATACATAGGCTTATAATTTCTCTCTTGCGCTCTCTCTCCCCCGCCGTTGCAGCTGGAGTCTGGTGTTCCACTGCCGAGCCCCATGGAGCTGATGGGGAAGATCCTGGTGAAGAACAAGAAGAAGCACCACAAAACTGACGGCAGCACCAAGAAGAAGCTGTCCGAGCAGGTCTCCAACACCTACAGCGATTCGTCCAGCGTCTGCGAACCCTCCTCCCCGAGCACAGGTACTGCACACACACGCGTGCACGCACAAACACAAACACAAACACTTATCGAGAGGCCAGATGTTGAAACCAAAGCAAAAGTCCTTTTAACTGCAGTACCCCTGAGAGATGGCCTGCTCCAGAAAACCTCACACTGAATGGAAGTCAATGGAAAAGGAAGAAATACAAAGTCGCTAAAAATACAAAGTTTTTACATCTTAAAAGACTTTGGGCTCTAAATTACTAAATGTACTTACAGTATGTAGTGGGTGTCTGGGTTGTGGTTTTAAAAGCCATTGTTCCATAAAGGGGATATTAAAGGGGACCTATTATGCTTCTTTTTACACAAGTTAATATAGGTTCCGAGATCCTAGAGACCTATGTTTTTGAAGTTTTTAGCTGAAAATACCGCTCAGATTATGCATTCTAGTCATTCTAACATGCCTCTATACCTCTTTTCCAAAACGAGCTGTTTTTTGTTGGAGGAGCCACCCTCCTGAGGCCTCGAGTTCTGTGAGCCAATGGGGTTTGAGCATGGCTTCTGGGTTTCGTTGTATTTACTCCATAACTTTCACTTATTTGGCCTTATCAGTCCACCAAAATCTGTTTCTCAACAAATTTTAGCTGAGAAATTAACTAATCAGTTGCTGAACCTTCACTCATATTAGATCTACAAGGCCTCATTTTTAAATGAGGCCTTGTTCCAACTTTTCAGGCTTGCTTGCCGAGACTCTCACACTTCTCGGATTTTTTGTTTCATTTAAACGTCGGAAAAATGAAATAAGATAAAATATCTACAATAAAAACACTATTTTTATGGGTTTTGTTTGGAGAAACACAGCGGATTGTGCGCCGCAACCTGCAGTCTATGTACTTATATTTTTTTATGTACCATTATTTCTATGTACTATTTCTTTTTTAAGAGAGAAACACAGAACACATAATTTTTTTAAAGCAGACTTTGTAACTTTTGGTGTTTGGGATTTGGCGCCCCTACAGTTTCTAAGTGCAATTGCACTTTTACACCACTTCGTAAAACTCGGTCCTGTCTGAAAATAATTTATTTTACTGGACAAATTTGAACCTTATGGGCCACATTTCAGTAACAGTCTATGTTACTTGCACACCTAGGTTACAGTGCCCCTTGCACGGACCTCCCCGCTTCCCTCGCCCCAGAGCCGCGGGGAGAGAGGGCGGGGTGGGGGCTGCCATTCTCTATATCACAAGATAGTCTACCATCAAAATGATTCTGAAGCTGTTATTTTAAGGTAAAAAAGTTGGTGTTCTTTTAAAAGATTTGTTTGCTGCGTTTCTCAGATGGAGGGCGGTTCTAATTAGAATAAAGCCCTTGGTGACATCAATCAGAGCAGCAAAGCTGAGCGGCTTGTTTTAGGACATGTTTTATAAAACAGACAGCTCATAATTAACTGACTGGATTGTCTTATTTCACAGTTTGTGTGTTAGTAGATCCATCAGAGACCCAAATGTATGTTCACTATCACTGAAAAAGTCAGTTTTGCATAATAGGTCCCCTTAAACAAAGAGGAATATTTGGGGGGGGGGCGAAGTTGCCTTGATTGACAGTTTGATTTATTGTCTCTCAAGCAAGGTGGGCATGTCTCTTCCTTCCTTCCTGTCTGCACACCCAGACTTTGCCCCTCTGCCCTAATTTAGAAAGCTTTGGCATAGTTTCCTGCCATGATGATGGCGGCAGACGTAAACCAAAAGCCTTCAAAGGCTTCAAATTGTCTCTTCCTGAACCAACGGGTGACGTCACAAATGCTACGTTGATTGTTTTCTACAGTCTATGACTGACAAAAACACACACAATTAACTTTTATAACACATTTGCACCCAGTGAAATATGATGTTCTTGATTTGAAATGAAGCCTGGGTGCTCAGCTTCCAGCCGGATAATAGACGAATACCTCTGCCAAGATGGTGGCAAGCGTAATCCCAAACTCGAGGCTTCAAATCACTTCTTCATAATCCAACAGTTGACGTTACAAACGCTACATCTTTTGTTTTTCTACAGTCTATGACACACAAACACAATCAAGTAACATATTTGGTCCCATTGAAATATGATCATTCAGATTTGAAATGAAGCCCTTGCTCAACCTCCTATTGGGCGATAGACAAATGCCTCGGTGGCGTCCAGAAACCAAACAGAATTGGTGGAGTGAGCAGCACTATTGTTTATCATTCATCATTTTCATGGCGCTCTCCATCAACAGACGCTATTATTGGCAATTGCATATACTTCCTGTCAGTCGCTCACACTGCTCGCCACTGGGATGCCTTGAACACAGGCCAGCGATTGTGTGTATATATACACTGTGTGTTGCTGTGTTGCATCTTTGTGCACCCAGTATGTCTGTCATCCGCACTTTTATGCTCTTGGATTTATACTCTCACACTAAGCCGCTGACATTTAGTTTACACAGAGCAGAGCGGTGCCCCAGCACAGAGACAATGAATGTCGCTGTGCACGGTCGCATGTAATCCAATATATTAAATTCATGTATGTATTGAATATATTTTTATATTCTGTATTGTATGTGCATGCCAATCCGCTGTGGATCCAGGGGATCTTTAGACGATATCTCAGCAGCAGTATGAGACATTTTAATCACAATGCTGGAATGTGTTGATTTGAATCGTCATACACTGCCCCCTGGTGGAGGATTTGTAACAACACAGGCCTTTCAGAATACACAGGTTGTCTGTGGGTCCCTACAAAAAGTCTTAAATTGTGTCACAAAAAAGTTTTGAAATATTAGGCCTTGTAAGTCATTCAAGATTCCTTTGTTTGAGTTTATTAGACCTTCATTTTCGCATGTCATTATGTGTAAATTTCTTTTGCATCCATAATACATGTCAGGAGCATGAAATTAACAATGAATATATTAATTTTATGGGTTGAGTTGTATTTCAACATATTACCATGATAGTGTGAAGCCATTAGGACAGTGAAATTCAGCGATTAGACTTAATTCATTCATGATATCTTCAAATATATAGAACACAAAGGCTTTCCTCTGATATTCCCCTTGTTGTAATTGTATTTTATGTATTATTGTTATCCAGTTATTATGGCTTTGTATCTTCACCCTCCCAGGTTCAACCAAGGAGGAGGCGGCTGATTCCTCCCAGCCCCCAGAGGGCACTGAGCTCAGCCTCAGGCCGCAGGGCAGGAAGTCCATTGGTAAGTTTGTCATCTATCGTCCTGCGTACTTGAGAAAGTGGGGAGAAAGAGAACGATGACTTCTGGGACATACTACGTGGCATATCGCCGCCCTGCTTACTTTCAGCATGTCAAGGGTTGTCATGACGACACTGCATGGAAAATGTTACCCACATTGCACTGCCAGTGTAGCGTGCAGGTTTTGTACCCTGCAATATTTCACCGGATGTATTGTGTCATCCTGGTACTTTCAGATACTATTTGATTATTATCATTGACTAAACACTAACTTGGTTTGGTTACTGACTCAACTGAATATTATAATGTATTTGTTTATCTTTGCTTTGGATGAGCCATGATTTGTTGTCAAGGCAACTTGATGGACATTTAGTTAGTAAAAAAGTCAAAAATGTAAAGAAAAGTGGAAGGAGAAATAAGACAATAAAACCTGTGCCAATATCAATTTAACCATCTTAGTTTTCCACTCCTCAGCTCTCATATGCTCTCTTTCATTTTCGAAATATTGCAGTCATCTTATGAAAAAATATTACAATATACACTGTATAGTATAATATAATATTCCCTGTCATTTCAGGCGAGGTGGAAGCAGAAAGCGAGGATGACGATGACGACGATGATGACTGTAAAAAGGGCTCTATGGACGAGGTAGCTTTGAAGACCTCCATCTAGGGCTGGGTATTGTTTGAAAAATGACGATTCCACTACCAATACCAGTATCCCTAATGTGATACCGATACCAACAGAGTACTTCAATCGAAACCTTTTTTTTCTACTGTTCCCATGTGAATCTAAGCATTCAGTTGCCTAAAATACTGCAACTCCTCCTCATCCTTATGTTTTTTTCACTCATACATTTTTAAAGTGTTCAAGTTTAGATTGAAATATTTAATAAACAACTGTACAATGAAGTAATTGGGCCGTGTCATTTTAAACAAACAACCAGTACAGGAGGAATGAGTGCAGCAAGGAACACCTGACTGTTGTTGTAAGACAGACTTGGATGAACTATCCTTGTACAGACTCTTGTAGCTGCTGCTGGGGTAGTGAGCCAATCACACGTCGCATTAAATCTAATAACACTTGCAGGGGCTGGCTGGGAGCATTTTTTGTGTGAAATCTCAAAAAGATAAGGAGATGCTGTCCCCTTCCACCCAAATACGATACCAGCTTTATTTTTCCACATCAATGGCCTATAACTTTAACGTTCATGTTATTTGTGTGTGTGTGTGTGTGTGTGTGTAGGGCACGGCGGGCAGCGAGGCGTTTGCCACAGAGGAAATGTCCAACCTGGTCAGCTACATCCAGCCAGTCAAGTTCAACAGCTTTGAGGCTTCCAAAAGTATGAATTATTAGTATTAGGAAAATATTGTATTAACCAGACAAAGAGAAAGGTAATTCTTTTCAAGGAACCCCAAATTATATATATATATATATATATATATATATATATATATATATATATATTTTTTATTATTATTATTTTTTTAAATGTTTAATTTTTCTAAGAAAATATTTGAATCTAAGTATATTTTTTTAGAAAGCTAAAATATTTAATGATTAATTCACTTATTCATCAGCTACTTACCTATAAAATAAATACAGTAATCAAAAGTGTGTACCTCGCTTAGAACTGTATAAGGATATATCTAATTTATATAGTATGAATATGAATATAAACAACTCTGTCTTCCCTCAGAGGTCAGTCGCAGCTACCAGATGTCGTCCTTCGTGGAGACCAAGGCTCTGGAGCAGCTCACCAAGTCTCCCGTGGAGTTCGTGGAGTATCCTCCTCTGTTGGATCGGTGCAGTGGGTGCAATCAGATCAGTAACAGCGGACAATTAGTGGCAAATAGTGACCGCTCCAGGACGCCATAGGAACTACACCAACATTGTCAAACATCTCTGGTCGTAGCTTTAATACGTCTTTAAAAGTAATGTCACCCATCGGCTTCACTGAAATAATTTGAACACCCAGGTGCTGCTAAACCCCAATGCAGATACCGAAAATACAGTATGTGAAATACCTCCTCCAGAAGTAATGGGAAATATCACACACACACACACACATACACACACACACACACACACACACACACACACTCATACAGGGCCATTTCTAGATTTTTGGGGGCCCTACGCAAAATGTTGTTTAGGGGCCCCTGTTTTGTGAAACTATGGTGAGGGGGTTCCAACGGTGGTCCAGGGGCATTCATTTAACATTTAAATGTATCAATCAGGTGTACTTTAAAGATGCTAAATCTGTGAAGAAAAAGTCTTTATTTCTCTCTCAAATTTAAATCATCAACATCTCAAGTTGACCCCAGCAATAAAAACCTACAGAAAATGAAAATAAATGGAAACACTGGGGCTCCCCTACACCAAGAAACTCCTGAAAACTTACAGGATTTACCAAATCTGCATTATAATATCTCCCAAATGCACATAAATGAGACAGATGCTGCATTTTCCCTAACATGTTGTTTGAAATGTCAGGAACAAATTTGTTAAGGAATCAAAATTGAGGCAAACATTGCAACTGATAAACACCAAACATATAAAAATGCCCCCCCCCCCAAATAAAACCAAAGCAATAAATAAATAAAATAAATTAGGCCATTGCACAAAAAAAAGACGATGCTTGGCGGCCAAGAGAGACCGCTCATTTCAGTTTCTAAAAAAAAACTGTGACTGGCGTACTTTAGGGTCACCTGACGGCTTTTTTGAGCTTCCAAACAAGGTGTCACTTGTGCAAATCAAGCAAATATTTTTAAAGCTGGGCCAATCACAAACAGCTCAACAACACAACTAATTTTGTTTTTAAAAAAGCTTTTATTTAACAGTAAGACTATACATGTTTTATAAAAGTGGAATTATTTTGGAGTTTCAAAGTACAGACAAGACAACAAAATGTAGAGTCCATCAATATAATGAGTCTCAGAAAATCTGAAATCTGAAAATCTGTCACCAACCTGAACAGACTTCATCACGTCATCAACTTCTTCTGTTGTAACAACAACGGACGTATCGTCGGTCTCAACCGGTGGTTTTTGAAAATATTCTGCTTCATCGTCACATTAAGTTTGAAATCCACTGTTTGAAATGTTCTCCAAGTCTGGAGTAATATCAGATTCAGCGTCGCTGTCGTTCTCCGCGTCGCTGTCAGAGAACTGACTATCATCGTGGAAAATGAAGTCCAGCACGCGCTGCTAACACTGACTTGGATCTATCGCACTGGTCAGATTAAGGTCCGAAACGCTTTGCATAATCCATAAAGATACGGAGAAGAAAGTTTTCACAGACAAGTGAAACCGAAACACCCCCGTGCTGCGCTTTAACTGTCTGTTTACGGAAGTGACAGAGGTGCGTGATGCGAAGGGTTTTCTTCTTCGCCGTCTCACAACAGTGAGACAGTGTGTGTAGGAGTAGTACCATTTAAAGGCTGAATTCTATCAAAACGGTTTCACATTGTGACTTCACATCACATGGAATATGGAGGAATGATCTTCACCTGGACGCTCGCTTTAAAGGAAACCCTCGATCGGCGTTGTTCAGTGCTGTTCAGCGTCCTGGTACGTGAACTGCGTTTCCCCATGAAATCTAACGGGAATATTTAACTCCACGGTTTAACATTTTTCTCCTATTTATCAATCAAACTCTGTTTTGAAAATACGTTGAGAGATGGGAGCCCGCTGGTGGCTTCAGGGCCCAATGCAACCGCATAGTCCACATATAGCGAGAAACAGCCCTCAAACACACACGCACACGCACACACACACACACACACACACACACACACACACCTACCATCACCAGCTTAGTTCAGTCATGGAGGGCACTGTAAGGACATCAATTGTGTCTATTATAACAGTAAATGACATTATTAACATTAGGAGTAGCTGGAGAAGTTGCAGTAATAGTGCTAGGGCAACTAGTTGCGGAGGTTGTAGTAAAAGCAGTTGTTGTTATTGTTGTAGCTGTACCACTGGTGCTCCCAGAATGCCAGAGCTGTCCTTAACCCAGGGTGTCCAGGTACAACAAGCTGCAGCTGAGCAGGATCTACCCCAAGGGAACCAGAGTGGACTCCTCCAATTACAACCCTCAGCTGTTCTGGAACGCCGGCTGCCAGCTGGTGGCGCTCAACTTCCAGACCATAGGTAAGAGGAGACCCAGTGTTTTCATGAGGGTGGGAATCATGTTGTCAAGATAAAGGTTTGACGTTGACGCCTTTTACATAAACTAGTAATGTTGTGAGCTATTAGAAGAACCAGGGCTAGTTGAAAGGATAAGTTCTAAACGTACCGCTCTGTTGCAGCTCCTCACTTGACTTCCAAGCAGTGCAATGGGGCAAACGCACGTCCAGAGATTGAACGTTGGCTACAGCTGGTTGCCAGTAGGAAGCGGTCCAACTTCCTGTTTGTAGTCTCTTACCTAAGCGTGGATGTAACCAAATGAGTCTAAGGTGTACCAGTGAGAAACTTACCACTCTGCTGCAGCTTCTCACTGTGCTTAAATGCTGTCCAACGCCACAAAGTCTTAAAAAGTCATTTTAGATCTCCTTTTCGAAAACAAGAAACACGCAATATAGTCGGACGGTTTGTTTGTATGTTATGTATGTTGTACTCCCCAAAGAAAGCCATTTTATCAGGTTTATGAGGTTTAACAGGGTTTTCTTGACTCTTAAACACTCACTGCTGCTAGCTGCGGTGACAACAACCTATATTATGTAGCCGCTGGCCACGAGCTGTCACATTTGACTCAAAGTGGCTTGAAAGTATAGCACTAGTCGTAATGGTAGCCAGTGGCCACAATGGCTAGTGGCTACCACTGTGGCTCGTGCTACACTGGCCACTTTGCTTGACCTGTATGTTGCCCAACAGTGGATGCTTAGCAATTTCCTATCTCCTGTCTATCCCCATTACATGGATTTTGGGTTATTTTATTTTGAAGTCGTACGTTATGTTATGTTATCTTATGTTATGTTATGTTATGTTATGTTATCTTATCTTATCTTATCTTGCCAGACCTGTCCATGCAGCTGAACCTGGGCATGTACGAGTACAACGGGAAATGTGGCTTCAGGCTCAAACCCGAGTTCATGAGACGACCGGACAAACACTTCGACCCTTTCACCGAGAGCACGGTGGACGGCATCGTGGCCAACACTCTGTCCGTCAAGGTCCGTCAGTCGCTATCTGTTGCGTCCGTGGTCCTAATTCTGTGGGTCCTAATTTCCAATTTCTTCCGTCTTGGTCCAGATCATCTCAGGCCAGTTCCTGTCGGATAAGAAGGTGGGAACCTACGTGGAGATCGACATGTTCGGTCTGCCGGTGGACACCAAGAGGAAGGCCTTCAAGACCAGGACGTCGCAGGGCAATGCCATCAACCCCGTGTGGGAGGAGGAGGCCATCAGCTTCAAGAAGGTCAGAGCCAAGCAGTGCATCATGGGTAGAGGGATTATGGTATATTTAATTCGACTTTGACATTATACAGATTGGTATTGATGCCAACCGATAACCATGAAAAGAAAAATGTTGAATCAAGCTATTGTAATGAATTGAAAATTATTAAGTCAATAAAGTAAATATTAAAAAGTATCCAGAAATAACCATGCAAAAATAGTATATCCAGCTAGCTGTGCTGTAGTTACCATGGTAACTACCTACATGGTAACTAATTGACTGTCTTGCTTAAAGAAAGTATCTATAGGTCATTAAAAATTATGAAAAAAACAATTGATTATATTGAACCCAATTGCATCAAATATACAGAAATTCCATTTTAAAGCAATTTAATTATTATTTCTTTTTTTTTCCATTCCAATAAGGCTTCTAAATTGTTGTTGCGTATAAATGCAAAAAATGGATATTAACAATGTTCTTATCCCCTGGAATTAAAGGCAAATTTGAATTCATTTTAGAGTCAAAAGTAACAACAATTTCGATCAATTTGGCTACTACAAAAGTACAAAATTGGCTTTAAATTTCTGAAATAGCATTTTATGATGCCTGCAGGTACCCTGTTAGAGGTAAAAGAGAATATAATATAATATATACAATTTTTACTTTATAGAGTCCCGGTGTCCTCCCTGCTTCTTTTTCATTGTCCGGAAACAGTTTGCATGCCACAGTGATCTCTCAGTTCCTTAATATTTATTCAATCCCCTCCGTCTCCTCTCAGGTGGTGTTGCCCACGCTGGCCTCCCTGAGAATCGCCGTGTTTGAGGAAGGAGGGAAGGTGATCGGCCATCGCATTATCCCAGTGTCCGCCATACGTCCAGGTGAGCAGAAGATGATTGAAATGTAAATTTGTGCAAATATTTCCGTTTAAGTGATCCAATCACAAAGCACTTGGACAAGACCGAGGGGTCACAAGGGAGAAACGGACGATGACATCACCCTCCCAAAAGAGTATCCCTTCATCATCTCCGGTTCTTTTACAATTTTCAGGGTTCCATAAAGGATCGTTTGGTATTTTTTCTATTTTCCACGTGGTTGAATCCCTTAATTCCCTGCAGGTTACCACTACATCGGTCTGAGGAACGAGAAGAACCAGACGCTGACGCTTCCGGCTCTGTTTGTCTACGTGGAGGTGAAGGACTACGTCCCCGACACCTTCGCTGGTAAAAAAAACGATATCGTTAAAAACTTCCTTGGTGGCTAGGTTTATTTTTTATTATGGCTGTTAAATGATCCAAGTAATCAATCGCATGATATTTGTCTGATTAATCACGATTAATCGCAATTTAGAAATGTGTTCAAATTTTGACCTTGAATAAAGATGTTGAAGAAGTGACGATGTATCTTAAAATCAGTGCATTAAGTTACAGCCATGCTGTGATTTGATCCGTTCTCAGTGAGACTGGGATCATTGAGCACGAAAACAGAACATAATTGAATCTAATCGAATGATCCATATTTTTATTTTTATTTTTCTTTCTTGTAAATTTTTGGTGTTGTTAATATTGGTTATTGTTAATTTTTATGTTCATTTGTTATTGCCGAATTTCTCTTGTTTATTGTTTATTTTAGTGTTGATTTTTTTCGCTAATTAATTAATAATAACTGCTTTTAACGAACCAATACCTTTTTAGGTTCATTGTATATTGCCAATTTTTTTACATTTTATTCTTATTTCTTATTACTATTGGCTATTCTTTTGATGTGAGGTGCTGTAACACTGCAGTTTCTATCTATCTATTTGTCTGTCTGTCCATCTATCCATCCATCCATTCATCTCTCTCACAGACGTCATTGAGGCCTTGTCCAATCCGATCCGCTACGTCAACCTGATGGAGCAGCGAGCCAATCAGCTGGCAGCTCTAACCCTGGAGGAGGGCGGGGAGGAGGAGCCGGACAAGGAGGTCTGTGTGTGTGTGCGTGTGTGTGTGCGTGTGTGTGTGTGTGCAAGCTTGGGAATTTGCGACTGCATAATACTTTTGTTTATCATATTTAAAACATTTTTTTTACGATTTCCTCAGTACACGCAAAGCACAGCGTTGGGTAAAGCAGTGGCACAACGTACTGTTTCTAGTCTTTTGCGTTTGCTTCTAACTTTGAACTTAGGCCTTTAGATTAAACTTTACATATATATTTAACCTCATTGAAAACAGGAAGCTCGTATTATAGTCACGTGTCTCACTTTGGCCATATTTTAAGTAACAGTAATATCCCATTCTTTTTGAAAGTACATTTTTTTAATGGTCACAGTACATCCAGAGCGTAACGTTGTCTACAGCAGGTTGCCAAAAGGAAGCGACACAACTTCCAGTTTCTTCCAGAGATTTTATATGTTTCTATAAGTCTTAATTGTTTGCCCGATTGGAATGCATTTAATGCACAGTGAGAAGCTGCAACAGAGTGGTTAGTTTCTCAGTAGCAGAGTGGTAAATTGCTCAACATCAACGCGATCAGCGAGGCTGTACTATGAACAGTTCCATGTGATGGAAACCAAAATTGTAATAAGGCCCGGGTAGAAAACCTGTCAAACCTATCCTTTAAAAGACGGGTGAAGAAAGCAGCGGCTGGGGAAGAAGGGGTGAAAAAGTATTTGGAGTGTCTTAAGGAGAGAGGGATGACAGGTAAAGGAGGGGTGGCCCCCTAGGGACTTAGTTTGCCTTAATCTGATTACCCTTTCGTGCCAGCCAATCTCAAGGATGCTTCTGGCCGTCTCCATGGCAACCGTCTCCTAGCGGAGCAAAGGGCTGAGTGAACGGCCCTAGTGATGGGAGGAAGGGAAGGAGGGAGGAGAGAGAGATAGAGAGAGAGAGATGAGAAGGGCTGCAAGTGAGATTTCTTATATTATTATTTTATCAACCTTTCAGATGTATTTTATTCAGATTAAATTACAATTATAAAACATAGGAAGTTATGCTCAGAGTGGGTTACCAGAGTTATGTCTACAAGGTGGCCTACAAGACCAAGGTACCATAAGGATTTTATTTTCTACATTTTTATATTTTTATTCCATCAAGTTTTGATGGAACAACAATTTAGTATTTTTAAAGATGAATAACAAGTTTTCAAATGTTCTGATTACAAATTATAGTTGAGGTAGTTAGTAAATACTAGTTTTCGATTCCATAGTTTTGCTTTTTGTGTTGCCCAATTTTTCTTGTTAATTGATTATTATAGGAAGCATTTTCTTGTAATTGCTTACAGTATATGTAGGATTATTTTTGAGTATTGTCAATTTTATATTTATTGTATAATGGCAGTTGTTCTATCTTTTGGTTTATTTGTTTTAAATGTTTTATTCTGTTACTACTATTATTGCCTATCATTAGATAGAAATCATTTTGTAACTTTCTACTTACACTGAACATGTATATATTCAGCTATTTATTTGCTTTATGCTTGATTTTTATTTTTATGTTTTTAATTTTGATAAATTAATTTCTAACTTTTGTTGTGAATATATTGTACATCCATGTTTGTGATTTTACCGTTGACAAATCTTATTTATGCAATATTGCACAATTTGTCTCCTGTCCACCTCTGGGTTTAAGTTGAATGGTGCGTGTGTTTTTTTTAATCCAAATTATGATTTTATTTTTTGGGGGACAGGTGGAGGCGGGGGGCGATGCACCCTCAGAGCCCCAGGTGGATCCCAGGGCCCCGGTGCCGGCAGAGAATGGGCTGAGCCACACGCCTGTGATTGTCCCCAAACCGCCCTCCCTGGGGGGACACCCGCCCCAGCCCACAGGTACATCACAGCACTCCCATTTATTCAACTATTTGGAAATACTACAAATACATGCCCAGCCAGCACGGTCATTATTGGCAAAATAACCGCCAACAGGGTGATCGGGGGGGGGGGTTATTTTAGGATAATGACTGCACGTTATCCCACTTATTACAGGGCTACTTACTAGATAAAAGTATATTGTATATATAATATTGATTTGAAATTAATTATAACTACTGTAGTATGCCCAGTTAAGAAAAATAGTCCACAATAATATACCTTGGTAGTTGCCCGTGACAACATCCATTATTAACAAATCAGCGTTCATTATTCAGAAATAACTAATGGCTGATTACCACTGTTGACCAATCAGAATGGAGTATTCCACAGAGCCGTGTAATAAGCATATGTTGTCCATTCACTCTCTGTTTTCTCACTTTGGTGCTGAATAAGTAAAACTTTATGAATTATTCATCGTGGAATTTGTCCAAATTCTGGTCTAAGCAATGAACTAAATTGTCTTTATAATTTTTTTGTAATTTCCCAGGTTCAGTGAAGCCCTCGGTGAAGACGGAGGACATCATCCAGAGCGTTCTGACTGGTGAGACTCCTGGTTTCATCTGTCTACATAAAATAAGAGAAGACAACACTAGTCAAACTGCTCCAACTTCCTCTACCGCCTCCCTCTCTCCCTCCCTCTCCCCCTCCCTGTCTCTCTTTCCCTCTCCCACCTTCTCTCTCTTTCTACCCCCCCCCCGCCTATCCCTGTCCCACTTCACCTTGAACACTCTCTCTTCATCTCTCCCCCTCCTACTCCCTCCCCCCCTTGCACAACCCCCCCCATCTCTACCCCCCCCTAATTTCTTCCTACCCTCCTCTCACTCCGCCTCTCACCCCCCTACCTTACTCCCTCTCCCCTTCACACTTCCTCCCTCTCTCTACCCCCTCTCCCCCCCTCTTCTATCTCTCCCCCTTCAACTTGATTTTCCCCCTCCCTCTCTCTCCCTCTACCCTCCCCTTCTCTCTCCTCTCATCCCTTCTCTGTCCATATCTTTGTTGATTCCGCTTAAATCTAATCGCTGTCATCGTTAAAACCAATGTCCAACGTCATTTTTTAAATTCTCTCCACCCCACCCCCTCCAGAGGTGGAGGCCCAGACGGTGGAGGAGCTGAAGCAGCAGAAAGGCTTTGTGCGGGAGCAGCGGCGGCAATACAAGGAGATGAAGGAGGCGCTGAAGAAGCACCAGCGCCGCACCTCTGAGCTGATCAAGGAGCAGAGCGGCCGCTCGGCAGAGCTGCACGCGCAGCACCAGCGCCGTCGGCAGCAGGCCAGCAGGGGGCGCAAGAGGAGGGCCAAAAAGAGGTGAGGGGGGCTTCTTCTTCATTTAACTCTTCTTCCTCTTCGTCCTCCTCCCCTCGCTTTCCCGCCCTGAATTTCCCTCTGGGGGAGTAATATCATGTTGTCTTTTCTCTTCCTCTTCTCCCCCTCTTTCAGTTCTGCTTCTTCTTCCCTTCTCTTCCTCTTCTCATCCTCTCCTTCTTTCCCTCTTCTCCTCCTCCTCCTGGCCTTCCTCTTCCCCTCCCTCTTCATCTTCCTCCTGGACTTCATCTTCCTTCCTCCCTTCCTCTTGCCTACCTGTATTTCATCCTTTGTATCTTTCCTCTTTCCTTTCCTGTTACCTACCTTCCTTCCCTCCTATGTTCCTTCCTCCATTCATTCCTGCCTTCCTGCCTTTCTTCCTTCCTTCCTTCCTTCCCTCCTTATCCCCCCCACTTCCTGCCTTTCTTTTTTCCTACCTCCTTTCCTCCATTCATCCATAGGTTGAAAAAAAAAATCTTCTTAAAATGTTGGCAATGAGTTGTCAGCCTCCTCATAGTGCCTTCACTGGCCACTAGGGGGCACTCAGGTTGAAAATCACTGCTCTAGATGTTTGCATTGAGTTTCCATATGAGTCCCATGTCCCATGTTAACTCGTGTGTGTGTGTGTGTGTGTGTGTGTGTGTGTGTGTGTGTGTGTGTGTGTGTGTGTGTGTGTGTGTGTGTGTGTGTGTGTGTGTGTGTGTGTGTGTGTGTGTGTGTGTGTGTTTGTGTGTGTGTGTGTGTGTGTGTGTGTGTGTGTGTGTGTGTGTGTGTGCGCAGCTGCTCAGAGCACTCCCTCTCCACCCTGGACCAGGATCTGAGCGACCTGGACCAGGAGTGTTCTCAGCGTCTGGCCGAGCTGAAGGAGCAGCAGCAGCAGCAGCTCCTCACACTGCGTCAGGAGCAGTACTACAGCGAGAAGTACCAGAAACGAGAGCACATCAAGCAGGTGAATAGAGGGATGGATGGATGGATAGATAGATAGAAGAAGAATCTTTAATTTTTCACGCAACACTCCACACTACAACACATGCATACACACACACATGCTTTTTGGGGTGGTGGCCGGTGAAATGAGGCCTCTGCATTTGACCCATCCTGGCTTGTCCTTCCTCCGGGGGGGCAGCCAGGAGCAGTGGGCAGCATTCGTGGACGCGCCCGGGGACCTGGTACCAAGTGTCCATCGCTGGTCAGACGATGATGCCAGATAGATAGATAGATAGATAGATAGATAGATAGATAGATAGATGGATAGATAGATAGATAGATAGATAGATAGATAGATAGATAGATAGATAGATAGATAGACAGACAGACAGACAGACAGACAGACAGACAGACAGATAGATAGATAGATAGATAGATAGACAGACAGACAGACAGATAGATAGATAGATAGACAGACAGACAGACAGATAGATAGATAGATAGATAGACAGACAGATAGATAGATAGACAGACAGATAGATAGATAGATGGATGGATGATAGCTTGATAGACAGATTGATTGGTAGGCAGGTGGATAGATAGGTAGATAGATGGATGGTCGGATTGATAGGTAGGTAGGTGGATGGATGGATAGACAGATAGATAGATAGATAGATAGATACTTTATTCATCCCGGGAGGGAATTTGCAGTGTCTCAGCAGTACACATCAAAACAACTAGAAATAATAATAATAAAGTAATGCAAATTAAAAATATAAAAAATATGGAAATAATTCCTCAAAATAAATCATATTTGTGTGTGTGTGTATGTGTATATACAGTATATGCAGTATATATATATATATATACACACACACACACACACACACACACACACACACACACACACACAGAAGGACCTCAGGCTTGTCCCGGCATGCGTCCCACTGGATAACCAGCTTACTACGCAGGGCTGAGCTGAGCTTTAGCCTCAGTGTGTATTCACCATTAATAACGCTGTTGACAACTACAGACACCAACGTATTAGATAATGCTGAGCGTGGACTGGATGGTTTACCACGTCCAAAACAATCAACAGAAAGTTTAGTGGACTCTCCTTCGTGTCTCAGAATCACTTCCCTGTGTTTGAGCTGCAAATAAAATTGTTTTTCACGCTGCTCTGTGGAATACTCCATTATTATTGGTCAATAGGCCTTCATTCGGCTGTCAGTTATTTCGGAATATATTTTAATATTTCATATTTTGGGATATTTTTCCATATTTTTAGTATATTTTATTTTTTAGTTTAGTACCATGGCTATTGTTGTGTTTGTTATGTGGTTTTTATGCCTTTACTAATGTTTATTTTTCTCTCTCTATGTCCAGCTGGTTGAAAAGCTGACCACCATCGCGGAGGAGTGTCAGAGTGCTCAGCTCAAGAAGCTCAGAGACATCTGTGAAAAGTAAAAAAAAAAAAATGAATAAAAATACATACACATTCATCCAAAACAACACAATCAATATGCATAAAACAAAGGGGGGTAAAAAAAAATTACAAAACAGTTTCATAATTTCTTTGTTTGTACATCCTTTTAATTTTCCATTTGCAGAGAGAAGAAGGACCTGAAGAAGAAAATGGATAAGAAGCGTCAGGAGAAGATCAATGAGGCCAAGTCGAAGGATAAGAACCTGACAGAGGAGTGAGTGTCTGGACTGAGGGAGGATAAATGTCCCAGAGAGCGGTTATATTCTTTGTATGGCCACTGGAAGGCGCTAGACAGTTACGGTTCATTCCAGGGATCATCAATTCCATTTCTCCAGGGCTCTGGATGTTTTCAAGCCTTGTTTGATCAGTGACAACAATAAGATGATATGAGCATTTGTTTTTACATATACTGTTGTTTTTTTATATACAGCAAGTTCAAGGCGTGATACAGTTTTCACACATTAAAAATTCAAAAGTTTCCTTAAAATAACTCCACAACACAACAAAGCAAATAATTCATTCAGAGTTTGGTTAAATATCGTAAACACACTGTGAATTTCAGTAAATAAATGAATCCATTTTATTAGTAGATAATAGATCAAGTACATACAATTAATATATAAAATAAAATAATCAGGCGTTTCTTTTTTAAAAGCCCTATTATAAAGGATTGTCCAGGAGAAAAATCCCGGCCGCCCTGACCCGGCCCGGGGGCCATCGGTTGCACACCCCTGGTTTTGTCTATTCTATCATGACCTGCTGTTCTGACCGGTGCTAAAATTCCCTTTTTCAGGGAGAAGCTGGAGATCAACAGGTCGTTTGTCAACGAAGTGGTGCAGTACATCAAACGGGTAAGGAATGAGAGACTGCAATGATATTTCTAGTGATTTTAAATTTTAAAATGAAGGATTTTACTCATTTCAATAAATTCATAAAGTTCTCTTACATTTAGTTTCAACAAGGGAAGCATTTAGTATTCTGTAGTTCCCTGTTCATGTGATTATGACGTTATGGATATTTTACTGTATTTTATATTATAAAGATAGGAAGATTTTAAAAAAATGTTGAACATTTGAAGACCATAAAATGAGAAAAAAAATCATTAAACAAAAACAAACATTAAAATCTTTTTGTTTTGCCAATTAGCGGCCTTGTTGCAGTACCACGACAGGGCCAACAGGGGTGTGTGTTTAGATTTGAGTTTCCATTAGTGGAGCACTTTCTGTACTAATTGATCGTAATTGTGTGTGTGTGTGTGTGTGTGTGTGTGTGTGTGTGTGTGTGTGTGTGTGTGTAGCTGGAAGACGCCCAGAGCAAGCGGCAGGAGCGCCTGCTGGAGAAACACAAAGACATTCGCCAGCAGATCCTGGACGAAAAACCAAAGGTGAGAAATCAAGGGCAGGACGTTGAACAAAGTAATAATAAGAATAATAATTATTATTATCATTATTCAATTAAGAGGAATTACTATTTTTAAAAGGTATCTTCTTTCCTTTCATATCGTCACATATTTACATGACATCTATTCTTTATTTGTCTGCTTCATAATTTGTTTCATTATTTTGACACTAAGCAGCATAATCTTTTACAAAATTAGACAAAAAGCTCATCAATTGAAATAACTGAAAGCATAAATTATTGTAACTTTTTTCCTTGGGGTTCCTGAGGGTTATATTTTTTGGGGGGGAAATCTCACTCACTCATACAGCAGCAGGATATATCTGGTTAATATCATATTATATCAATATCCTGATATGTGACTAGATATCTGGATTTTTGATTTGTTATATCGTAATATATTCAAATTTTAAGTCTTAAAGGCTGCATTATAGTGTGTGTGTGTGTGTGTGTGTGTGTGTGTGTGTGTGTGTGTGTGTGTGTGTGTGTGTGTGTGTGTGTGTGTGTGTGTGTGTGTGTGTGTGTGTGTGTGGATCCAGACCAGGGTAAGACATAAAATACACCTTTAATTTTATATTAAGGGATAATGTGCAGCCAGCCGTTAATTTTTGCAAAATAACCCCCGAGAGGGTGATCAGAATAACTTGTTCACTCTGAAGGGGGATATATTACGATGATGACCGGCTGACTGCCCATTAACCCATTTATTACACGGCTACTAAGAAGATTAAAGAATGCATTGAGAGGGAATATTGATTTGAAATCATTTTATAACTAGTATGAAAGAAAAGATGGCACATGGCAACACATGGCAAACTATTCGCACTAAAAAAAAAGGAACAAGACAACTTCCCTCCATATGACATAACTGCATCACGTTTTAGGAATCAGTTACAGTAGTTTCAGTTAGTTAGCTCGGTAGAAATGAGGTTAGTTGCTATGTTCAGTTTAGTCACTATTGTGCATAAACCACACTGGAATTGGACAATATCCCCATTCATGGCTTCCAATTCTTTTGTTGTAATTTCTACGTAGCGCCACAGGATGGCGCCACATGGTAGCGGTAGCATTGGCATGTAGGCGGAGCCGTGAAACTTAGCAGACGAGTTGTTATTGTCCGACCATTATTCAGCGATAACCGCAGCTATTGACCAATCAGAATCGAGTATTCCACAGATTGAACCAAAGTGAGCCTGTTGTAACAAATGATGCCCTCGTACAGAATGTTTCAGAAAATATTAGGATCATATTTCTGATTTTCTGCTCGACTTAGCGATAGGAAATCACTATTGTCACGAATTTATTGGGGTGTCACTAAAAGCAGGCAGCAGTGCAGAGTTCGGCACAAAGCGGCGTGGGAGTGCCGGGAGTATTAATGGGTCTTCAGCGGTTGCATAGCAACGAAATAACGTTCCGCTGTGTAGGCTACCCGGCTCTTTTGTTCAATTATTATTATTTTTCATGCTCAGTTGACATGCCACCAAAAATGTGTAAAAAAAAAAAAAAAAAAAGAAAGAAAGAAATAACATCTATTTTGATTCCAAGACTTTGGGCAGAGCTTCATTTTGTTTTTCATCGAGGTTGAAGAAGCAGCGTTTGTTGTGTCTCGAAACCACACTGCCTCTCTGCGTGGGGGGACGGCCAGTGTACTATCCAGTACACCAGCACGTCTGCAGGCTCTGATCGCCTCGTGTTAAGTCGATGCTTTGATTGGAGCCATAATTGAATATTAAACACAAATAAAAATAAGCTTTTCATGTAGCTTTAATAACAGCGTTAGTATAGACGGTGCCGCCCACGTATTTCTATGTTTATCCAAAATATACCTTTTACATACAGTATTCAGTTAATGTAATGATAACCTGGGCCTGTACACATTATTGGCCACTAGGTGTCCCCATAACATGCAGTGTGCATTCACCAGAGCTATACATTCTGATCATTTTCCTGCTGTGTATTCCACCACACAGGGGAATAAATAACCTTACCCCGTCACATTTCCCATTTAATCTGCTCAGGTGTGCTTTAAATGTGTATTTTCGGCATATTTATACTGTGAGAAGGCACCATAGCATCGTCTGTCAATTTGTATTCAGTCCCACGGCACCATGGCTGCCTCGTTTGAAACCATTTCAAGGTGGGCCTGAAAACACCATCCACCATCCCCTCATTCTGCTACACGTAGGAACCGAAAAGTGTGATGACAAATATTGACAAACAATATTTCTCTGTATCACATCATGGCCGAACACACCTCGGAGGTGACGAATACACGGAGGGAGGTGGACGCGATCAGGACGAGCGGTCTACACAGGACAGGGTTCTAACAGGATGGACGATGGCACATGAGGAACCAGGGCAAGGGCTGGAAAATAGAAAACCGTCTGTGTGTGTGTGTGTGTGTGTGTGTGTGTGTGTGTGTGTGTGTGTGTGAGTCAGGAAGAGGGAGACACATCATTCGTTCCCTCTCTCTCTCGCTCTCTCTCTCCATCCCAGTTTTGACCCAGTTTCTCCTCTGGGTGCAGAGCAGCCACTAATGGACAGCTATAACCATCCCTGGTCTGCAGAGACCCTGAGAGCTGTGGCTCCAACACCAGTGTGTGTGTGTGTGTGTGTGTGTGTGTGTGTGTGTGTGTGTGTGTGTGTGTGTGTGTGTGTGTGTGTGTGTGTGTGTGTGTGTGTGTGTGTGTGTGTGTTGTTTTGTTTGTGTGCGTGTGTATGTTTAGTATGTCTACAGAGGACCGACCCAGCTGCAAGCCAGTTCTCTGTAGCCATGAAAGCCAAAACTAGTTTTGTCTAAGTTCTATGGCTCTTGGCAACATGGATGCTGAAAGTTCAGACTCGCCGGCTCGGTCTCTTAAAATGACAGAGCCGGTGTGTGAGTTTGAGGACAAGTTAGAGGGCATTTGAAAGCACAGAGGAAGTTTGGACGAGCACAGGGCGTGGGAGAGGTGTCACTGGCCCCTGCAGGGGTGTCCGGGTTCAGGTGTCACCGTCCCGCTAACAGTCCAATCAAAATGTCTCCCGGGGATTCGCTATGTGCCGCGTGGAGACAAGCATTAGATATCGGACACACCCGAGCCCCCGGGTTGCAGGGTGTTAATTGCTTTTCTTTCTCTATCCCCCTTTTCCTCTCTCTCTCTCTCTCTCTCTCTCTCTCTCTCTCTCCCCCTGTCTCTCGGTTCAAGGTCCTTCCTCCATGTTCTGCTTCAGGCTGCGATCTGCCCTTTCTGTTAACGCTGATATCCATTAGGGATGGAATGATACACACATCGCGTTGCATTCGGTGCAACAATTAGTTTGAGTCACTTTTTAAAGTGGCCCAAATAAAGTATAGTTTTAACTGCGTGAAATATATTCATGTGAATCGGAAATCACTCAAATCATTTGTTCAGTCGGTCGGCCAGCGCGTTTGGCACAAGATCATATTGAATACTGATTCACCGGTTCACACTTTGCAGTCCACAATATATCATTTTGACATTGCATTTATATTTTGACGATGTAAGATGCCTTAATACATTTAAACATTTTAAATGGAGGGACATTATCTGGTATTTATTTATTTATTTAGCTTTATCCAAAATATACCAAGCCCTGGCCCCACTATATTCGATCAAACCCCGAAATTTTGGAAACCATTACACCTCTCGTATCTTTCATCTTACAGCGATATCTATTTACTAATACCTCCCAAAAATGTTTATTCAGGGTGGCACTAAAACCGCTCAAAATATATCAGCAATGGGCTTTGTGGAAGCTTTTGGACAGCAGCTTATGAAATATTACATTTTCTGTGGCTAAGAAAATCAGTCATACACACATCACGTATGTATACACACACACACACACACACACACACACACACACACACACACATATAAACACAGGGCCAGCACGCTTTTACAGGAATTGTCATAAGGAATTGTCTAGTTATTAACATTTAATATTTTATATTTTCCCATTTTTAGTCCCACTGAGATCAGGGTGTCTTGGAAGCTCTCACGATGTACATTTGACTTACAATACAAATAAAGTGTGTTAATAATTGACAGATCTAAAGGACAATCGTTTTAGATCAAAAGTTCAAAATCAATGTGTGAAACAGGCCTAGGCCTTTATTAAAATCACCCAAGTGAGTTGATTAAAAAAGTAAAAATAAAAAATCAGCGAGAGAAATGAGGGGAAATGTGCTAGTTTGACCTCCTGCTGCAGCTGCTTCCAGCACCACGATGAATATTAACTAAAAGAAGCTCTTTCCAAAATCAGAGGTGGAACGAGGGATCCTGATCCAAGCCTTTAATCAAAAAACCCGGAGAAATAGTCGAATGGCATAATGAGGTGAAACCGCTGATTCTATCCGATCACCATTTGTGGGACCAGTTGTAAATAAAGCAGAACCACAGGAGTGACTTTCCACATCAGCTCCAGTTCCTCTTGTAGCAGAGAGACAGTTTGTTCTGAGGAAGGAAGATGGAGAGAAAGTGGGAAGCTATTTCCACTGTGTATGGAGATTTGGTAATGTGTTGAAGCTATCTAACTGTGTCTGCTGGTCTGCATGCTGTGAATCATATTTCGTGGGGAATTCAAGCAATTATCTCCAAATTGGCCATCTTCTGGCATTCCGATGCTGGTTATAGTGATGCATTTAAATAAAATTGGCACTTGGAAATGCTGAAAATTATAGATATTCTCCTCATGACCTGGCTTGGTTCTAAGAGCTGCATCAAAGTGTCTACCCAGGTTGTTTTTAGGATAAGATTGTGTGTGTGTGTGTGTGTGTGTGTGTGTGTGTGTGTGGTTGGGGGGTGGGGGGGGGGGTATGGTTGGGGCTGTTTTATATTCCTTATAATCCAAAATGAAGGAGTCCTGTGTGGTCGTCATGGAAACTTGGAGGAAGGAAACACCACGCACACACACAGGGAATCACACCTTCCACCCTCTCCTCCGCTCCTCGTAACTCTCTGCAATCTGTTAATTTGGAAACGGGAGAAGTAATGACGCCGGAGGTGCAGGAGAGAGGGAGAGGTGGATGGAGAGAGAGTGGGAGGGTATATCCCACATACCCTCACATCCTTCCTATTCAACTTGACTCATGTCTCCTTGAACCTGGTAATTCACTCTCTCTCGCTCTGTCTCTCCTTCTTTTCTCTCTCTCTCTCTCTCTCTCTCTCTCTCTCTCTATGGGGGTGAAGGGGCGGCCACAGCTTGCCTCATCCTAGACTTTGATCAACAGCCTTTCTGCCTGGCAAGGTCGCATCAATAATGCACACACACACACAAACACACACACACACACACACACACACACACACACACACACTGCCCACTGCCTACAGGGAAAGCCCATTGGAAAGAGGCAATTCAGTGGGATCTCTTGTCTGCATGTATCAGGTAACATGCGTGCATGCGTGCGTGCGTGCACACGCGCCTTGCTTTCCCCGCGCTTTTGTCCTATTAATGCAGGGCTGCTGTCTGTGAGGTGCATGTTATATAAATATATATATATGTGTGCGTGCATGCTAATGAAGTCCTGCTCTCCGGGGGTTACACTCCGGCTTTCTTTCTTTCTTTCTTCCTCCTGATACAACGCTTCACTCCTTCATTCCTCTACATCTAATCCTGCTCCGTGTGAGTAACACCACCAGTGAGGAGGAGGAGCAGCAAGGCGGGGGGGGGGGGGGGGGGGATTAGGTTGGAAAGGTAGAATTAAGGAGGTGTTTCAGATGGAGAGAGATGGAGAGAGAGTGTGAGCGAGCGAGCAAGGAGATGGGCATGCAGGAGTGAAGTTGAGATGCATCCAACTGCACTGGCGAGTTTGAATAAACAAGGTTAGAAAGAACGAGTGAAGGAATTAGCTTTAGGAATTAGTTTTATGAATTGCACTTGGTCGTGTGGGCAGATGCTCAATAATAGGTAAAGACACTGAAGTAATACCCAGCACCATCCAAAAAGCACCATCCCAAAAAAAGATCAGACCGGAGGAAAGGAAAAGAAGAATCCGATTCAAATTGTATCTATAGGTCTGTCCTTTCAGGTCCATCCTGCCTGTAGGTCTGTTCTTTCTATCCGTCCGTCCCTCCTATTGGTCTGTGCTTTACTTAATTAAATGGATCATCCTTTCTATAGGTCTATCCTTACTCTTGGTCTGTTGTTTCATAGATCTTTCATACATTAATTCCAGGTCTCACCATTCCACAGGTTGGCCCTTTCTATTGGTCCTGTATTTGTATGCCATTGCATCTAGGAAAGAGTTAATCTGCAGTTCAACTTCTCAACTTGCAATACAACTTATAGAACCCAGAATCACGATTGTGGCGCCTCCCCTTGCGGCTGCCTGCGTGAGCACCTTGTGTCGATTACGCACATTTTGGTATGTTTTAGTATTTTTAGAGCTTATAGAGCTTATTGTGCGTAATCACCAGGTGTCATGACATTTCACTGCATATATGTATGACCGTATGTATATGTATGTGACAAATAATCTCTTGAACTTGAACTTGAACTTGAACTTACAATTGCTGTGTCATTTCATAGCTCTGTCCTCTCTAAAGGTCTGTCCTTGCTGTAGGTCGGACTTTTCTAGTAGGACGGATATGTCCGTCCCGCCTATTGGTCTGTACTATGTAAAAGGTTAGTCCTTTCTGTAAGTGCGTCCATTCTGTAGGTCCATCCTTTCTATAGGTCTGTCCATCTCATAGGTCTGTCCTCTCTACAGGTCTGTCCTTTCTACTGGTCTGTCCTTATCTGTAATGTGTTTCTTCTCCTGCAGTCCACTACTGCAGTTCATTTTCATGGTGAGGACAAACGTAGTGGAAAGAATGCAAATGAAGTGAAGTGAAGCACTTCTGTCCCTACATCCCCCTCTCCTCGCTCCCTCTCTCTCTTACTCTCACTCTCTCTCATCAACACAAATATAAACTGCATTCCATAATACGTACACACACACACACACACACACATTCGTTTGGCAGCTTTGTTAAGGTCCAGCTTGTCAGGGTGGTGACCCTGTCTTATCTCCTGGTCATGGGATCTAAAATTGAGCCTAATTGGGCTTTGTTTGGATATACTTGCCAAGGACAGGACACACACGCACACACACACACACACACACACACACACACACACACACACACACACACACACACACACACACACACACACACACACACACACACACACAGGATGTACTTATTTTCCTTGTGTCACCCAGACCTTGTGAATCTTGACAGTCTTTGGAGCAGACGCAGGTAGGCAAATGTTTTCAAAGGCGAGACAAAAAAAAAACACAACCGTGTGTCAGTTCTTTCTTCCTGCTGACACTATAAACTGGGATTTTTGACGGTTGAGCTGCTGACTGCGGTTTTAGATGCTGTGGGATGTGAATTGTGGCTGTGAATCCTTTGGCAGCAGCAGGCATTATGTCACAGTAGAGCTGTGAAAGAGGCAAAAAACGAAGAATTAATTTGGCTCTGAATTTAGTCCTTCAGGCCTTCCCTCGATGGCTTGTCAAAATGAGGACGGATGGCGAAGAAGGTCACAGAGTGTAGTATTTTAAGCAAGTGTGTGTGTGTGCCCGTATGTGTGTGTGTGTGTGTGTGTGTGTGTTGGGGGGAGGGGGCGGCATACAATTGTGTTGTTTACAGATGACAAGCCTTCAGAGAGGAAGTAGAGATTTAAAGGCTGCTCCATCTAACTGGCTGCTGGTCAGAGAACATAAACCAGACCGCACGCTCAAAAACACAGATCCCATCAGCATTTGGCTGGTTTCACAAGCGCCAAACTCAAATGCCTACAAACACACGCAAACATGTGAAAATACACATCTGCATTGAGTTGGCATCTGAGCTAAATCAACACAATAAGCCCTTGTGTTGCTTCGGGATTCATTCCTATTTACAGTTTCTTGCACTGCCTTTTCTAGACAGTGAAGAAGTGTGACAAGTCGCGATTACAAAACATTTACGGGAACCCTTTCCACAACTTGTGAGCAACAAGTCTTGTTGAAAACTTTGAAGCAATCATATTCATCCATGTCAAATTTGAAATAATGTGACAAAGATGTCCATCCATCAATCAACATTCTCGCCGCTTATCTGGGTCCGGGTCGGCCCAGGTCTCCTTTTCCCCAGCGACTTCCCCCAGCTTTTCCAAGGTGGTTTCCAAGGCGTTCCCATGTTAACTGGGTCCTGGGTCTCCACCTCAACCGACTGGGAGGAGCGGCGGTTCTACTCTGAGGTCCTCCTGGATCAAGCTCATCAAGCTCCTCACCCTCAATCTCTAAGGCTGAGCCCAGAGACCCGGTGGAGGAACCACACTCCGTCCGCCTTGTTCTTTCGGACAATACCAAAAGCTCACGAGCAGAGGTGAGGGTTGGTATAAAGATCAATGGGTAAATTCAGAGCTTTGCCTCTCGACTCGGCTTCCTCTTCACAAGACTCCTACTGTAAACTCCTCCACTTAAGTCAGCTGCTCCCTTCCCACTCAGAGGGGTGAAGCCACCTTATTTCTGGCTGAGAACCTTTGCCTTAGATTTGGAGGTGCTCACCCTCATCTCCAATGCAACATACTTGTCCGCAAACCAATGCAACGCTGGCGACCGCAGTCTGAGTCTGAGGCAAATTGGAGAACATCATCTGCAAGCAGCAGAGATGCCACCATCATAAAAACAACCTCAATACACTCCGGTCCTCGACTACACCTTGATATGCGGTCCATGAAATTGGACAAAGGGCACAGGAGATGAGGTGGACTCTTGCCAGAGCCCAACATCCACAGCGAGGTTTTTGTTTTTCAGCCTTCTCCCACTAAATCAGAAATATATGTTCTTCCTTCATTCCCGTCAGAATCAACACTTCAGATATATCAAGTGCTTCTCGTTCCCATTGTAAAACATGGAATAGCTTTAAACCAATTGCTTGAATGCCAAACTCAAAATGACCACGTCGCCCTGTTGTGCAAATTCTTTTCATTGCCGAAATATTGAAACAGACAAAGTTTTTTGAGCAAACGCTACACCCTAACTTAATGAAGCAGTATTTCAGCTGGTGCACACCGCTCTGCAGGTATTGATGAAACCGAGTGTTACCTAGTGGTGCAGCCAGTCTTATATATCTAGCTTCAACCCCAGCAGCAGCTGTCCTCTCCTGCCAAAGTGTCCTTGGAAAAGCCACCGAAGCAATGCCTCGTTAAATTCCAAATCACTCTGGACCAGGGTCTCAGCTGCAGTGAAACCTCCGGAATTGGTTTTACCTGCGTTGGTTGTTTTGGATATATACGGCACGGATGTCAGGACGGCTTAAATAAGTGATTTAAAGGGGAGATAATCATATTGTCAGGCATCTCAGAAGTCCACCCAGCCCCTGAATTCCTTATCTTTCCATCCCTCCCTCCCTCACTCCCTCCCTCCCTCGCTCTGTCCATTGCAGGGTTTTTTAATTATCCCAGCTGTCTCTCCTCTCCCCCCAGGGTGGAGGCAAAGTTCTGTGTTGGTCGCCCACCTCCCTCGCTAACAGACGGCCATTGCTGTGTGCCTCCGAGCTGTTAATCACACACACACACACACACACACACACACACACACACACACACACACACACACACACACATTCAAAAACCAAGGCCCTCCGTCACACTCCCTCCCTCCTATTTGTATTTGCTACATCACATGTGCAATACTTTCGTCAGACGGGAGCAAAATGGCTTCTTCCATCAAAGGGTGTCAGTGCCTTTTCTCGCCATGGTAACACCCGCCTTCCCATGCATGCACTTGTGAAACGCATGCTCACACACACATACGACGGCCCCATACACCCTCCCACCACCACTATCTAGGCCAGGTGCAGAAAGAGGTCTTTGGCCGTCTAGCTCTCGATGTTGAGATGTGCTGGACGGCCCGTTCTGTGGGACCCTCAGAGAGAGAGAGAGAGAGAGAGAGAGAGAGACAAGGATAACTTTGGAAGGCTACCAGTCAGCGGGGGCTTAAACGGGGAAAAGCCTCCTCCCCAGCCACCCGGTTTCCGTGGCATCACTTTAAGTATCAGATGTGGGGAAGTCGAGAGCTTTTTCATTCCAGTGGGATAGAGGGATATGGGAGAGGCACACTCTGACTCAGAGCACCTCAAGTGGTAATCAGTGTTATAAGATGAGATGAGATGAGACGGGTGACACCGTCCATGAGCCCGTTCTCCCACTCGGTACCTGATTCCATTTTCGGTGTTTGGTGCAGCCATAGTTTGCCATGTGTACAGTGCTTCCTAAAAGGGTCATTAATGGAGAGAATGGGGCTTTCCATGACAAAATATCGATACTTTCCCTCGGAATGTTGACTCGGCGCGGAGCATCGAGCCGTGAGCACCCGACAGCGGTCGTCTTAGGCGCGTGTCTTTTAATTACGGCTTTTCCCGCGGGAGCCAGTCGAGTAGTTACACAGAGAAATCAGCATTAAAGCAATTATTGGATCAGAATGAAATGAATACAATCTTGTCATCTGTAATCATTGCAGGCATCGATGCCTGGAGGAAGAACACATTTTCCTCCTCCTCCTCCTCCTCCTCTGTCTCTCAATGGCGAGCTTCTGTTGGTGGAGGGTTCAGGGACTGTTTCCCTCCAGAACTTCCTGGGTTGGAGTTGGGTTCCAGCTTTGTACCTGTCATGTTCTCCTTGATGCCCCTCGGGATCCCAACCGACCCACGTGACTTATCAAACACAGCGTCTAATGGAAATGACTGAGTCGAGCAGAGTTGAAGCTCTGACTGTGTTTTGCTGTGTTATGTAATATGCCCGATGTTTTACAACGGTTAATTGTTAAATTGTTCGATTAATTGCAGTGAATTCTGTGAGTGTGTGGTTGTTCATCATCCCACGTTATTTGTGTACGGCTGGTTGCCAGTTTGTGCTTTTTCTGCCTTTGTTTTCATTCGTTTACTCCATTCCAAGGACTGCCTTGCCTGTAGGGAATCAAATTATTTTCCCAAATTGCAAATCTATTTTTATTTTTATTTTGCTGTTTGTTTGTTTTCTACAAATAAACAAACCAAGCAGTTTGCATGTTGATCCAGGGAGGCAAGCTTTGCAGCGCTCATATGCTGAATGCTGGCGTACACAATTCTGCAGGGGACCCCCCACACATTCTGGGACCTGTGGACCTGGAATGTTATTGCTATGCTCATGAGATTACCGTGGATATTATGTATCATTATTACACGGCTCCGTGGAATACTTGATTCTCATTGGTCAATAGCTGCAATCGGCGGTCGGTTCTTTTCGTAGGCAGAGGAGGCGGCTGTCGTTTAATTATGACCGATCAAGGGTCAACCAGGCAAAGTCTTCTCTGCCTGGATTCACATCCATGGTTTCACTCCTCCCACATGCTAATGCTAACACTAGCTGGTGGCGACATCTTGTAAAGCTGGATAACAAGTACAATGGAAGGCCTGAAGACGTGAATGCAGATATGTCCAATTTCACATTAATAACAGTAAATGTGTCATATGGTGGTTGTATACCTGTTGCCTGTTAGACCAACTAACGAGCAACAGGTAAAATAAATCATGTTATCCCCCCCACACACACAGGGGGATGACATGATCGTCACATGTTTTGCACTTGCTCCTGGCTTGTTCCACCTGGCCCACTCTCTGCAATAAACTGGTGTGTTTTCAACTCCGTCGCCTGTGTCTCTGTGTCAGAGGGCCCTGAACATGCCACTTGGGTGGTATGTGGCAGGCGGATCTGCCACAGTCATATGCAGAGCATATACATAATTTTTGTAGCCGAATTGCAGTATAAGCTATGTTGCTGTGGAACTGGATTTCTTAGTGGAAGCTCTTAAACTAGGCTTACCACAGTAGTTGTCCTGATGGTGGCTGTTGCAAGAATAGCTCTGTGAACTCTGAAGTCTGGTGCTCTCTTCCTTTAGCCAAACGTTTCATATAAAACTATTGACATGTTGAAGATCTGGCAGTATTTCGTGGGGGATTGTGGTCTTATATTTTGCCGCCTTATTCTACCTTCCGCAGCTGCAGAGCGACCTGGACCAGGAGTACCAGGACAAGTTCCGCCGGCTCCCCGTGGAGATCCAGGAGTTTGTGCAGGACAGCAGCAACAAGGCCAAGCTGAGCGACGGCGGCGGCGGCAACCTCCTCGGCAATCTCTCCATCTCCTCCAGCGGAGACAAGCTCAACCACAAGGGGGCACTGCAGTCCGAGGACGAGGCGGAGGACGGCTCGTCGGAGCAGCGCGTCTACGACACGCCCCTTTAGAGACTTTTAACTCCGCCCACTTCGCTTCACACCGGGACACTTGATTGGTGGAGATGTTTGGCCCCCGCCTCCTCCCCCTCTGCCTCCTTCGGTTCCTCATTGTTAACCAATGGGAAGATTAGTTGAAATCTGAGCCTCGACGGGTGAGTAGAGACTGTCTTCTCTGCAGTCCTGTCTGGAGAAACCGCCCCGCCACGTGTATGTAAATACTTCTTATTTTTATGTTTTTGTACGTTATGTTTTCATCCCTCTCGGTACGTCCGCAGGATGTCGTAACAAAGCACTAACTATTTTGCAGGAAAATAACTTACTTGAATTTATTGCACAGACAGAAGACTTTGTTTTTTCAAGTTGGTTTGTTTTTAATTGTTTTGTTGTTGTTGTTGTTGTTGTTGTTGTTGTTGTTGTTGTTGTTTTCGTTCTTTATTATATGTCTGCTGTATCGTGGTCAATTTGGTCAGTGGTGCCAATGTTTTCATTTCAATAGCGGACGGACTTTGGTGTCTTCTGAAATGGACTCTAGTTGTGTGTCTAGAGTTTTACATATTCAGCCTTTATGAGGTTTAGCTCCGCCCCATCTACATATTTGCACTGAAGGCTTCCTACATAACGATGTAACTCTTTTTACTCTTTTTAGGTTCTGGTGGCTCGCTGGATTTTTATTTAAAATGTTTCAATTTCATTAGAACTTTTGTTAAACTTTATCTTCTCTTGCTGCTATTTCCTTTTTAACGCCTTATATATTTTTTTTAAATCATGGCTTTGTATGATATTAGGCACGGCGATATCATGCAGGGTTTTCTTAATTCTCATTTTTAAATTTCATTTTGATTTTACATCGTTGGGCGATCTTGCCACTAGGAGGTGAGATGATGAAGGAGAAGTAGAAACTGTACCATATCGAAACGCATGTATCGAAAGCGTAAATGTTCAAAATGGAGATGTAGCAGAGCAGCGAAATATCACATAAATGTAAATGTTGTTCTCCTTGTACAGCGAAATCCGTGGAATTAAAATATTTCAACAGAACAGAGCAGCGGGACCCCAGTGTTGCCAGAAACATCACAGCGTTCTGGAATTTAAATTATCAAGCGCAGGAACAAATAAAGGCCTCTCGTTGAATTAAATCCCTCTATCCTACTGCATCCGTTTATCCGATATACACATATACAAGGGTTCTGGCAGTCTCCACTGGGGATATTCGGAGGATATTTAGATTTCTGGGAACACCGGGAACTGTAATATCGTCAATATTCACTTTATAACTGGTAGTTGTAGTTTGTGGTTGAGTAATAATAATCTTTATTTTGAACCGACCGCAAACACCTTGGTTTCTATCTGTCCAAAGAACCAGCGTTATAATATTAATATTGTTATTATTATTATTATTATTATTATTATTAATAATAATAATAATAATAATAATAATAATAATAATAATAATACAACTATTATTAACCTCTTTTAATATGTAAACTCTCTCTAAATTACCCACATAGTTAGGAAGAGCCTTTTTTTCTGACTTCCTGGCTTTTCCAGTGCCATTTTATTATTGAAAATACATTTCCATTGAATTTTGCATTTTTCATTGAATTAAGTTTGAAGTGCAACAGGTTACCTGAAAGTGTGTGCGTGTGTGTGTTCCAAGTTACTTAAAAAAATGACAACGACGATGAAAAGTTCATGTTGATGTGAGAGTCCCGTGCCTTTTGAAAATAGGATTTGCCTTGTTTGATGTTGAATGTGTGGAAACAGCATCATTGTTTAAAAATGGCCATGAATATTATATGATATGATATTATCCTACCGAGCTGTCTGATTTTGAATAGAACCGTGTGCACTTTTTAGTACAGTACCACTACTGAGTAATGCTTGTGACGACCAGTGTTTGCCATGTGACCCACTAGAACCACCGGGCGCCCAGCGTCTTGTCTTGAAAAAAAACACACTTTATTTAACATTTCTCCCATCCATCCACCTCAGTGTATTCTGCATTCTCAAGCTGTAAATGTGTGTATGACATAACGGATTAAAAACATCGAAGTTGAAACAATGAAGAAAAACAAAAAAAAAACGCGTAGTGTAAAGGGAATTTGCCTGTAATTAAAAATAAATGTGGCTATTATTATACCCTGGCAGACGTGAATTTGTGTGTGTGCGTGTGTTTTTTTTATTGTTTTTTGGGGGTCTTTGTTGTGTTTTGTAATGCATGAATAAATTAATCATAATTAATCATAATCATAAATTAATTAATAATTAATTTGTGTTTTTTGTGTCTTTGAATCACTCCCGGTTCATTTTGCATCGTATATGTTTTTTTGTGTGTTTTTTAATTTAATTTTATGTTGATCTATAAAAATAAGTTACATTTATTAAAAATATTCATAGTGCTCTTACATACTGAATAAGACCCAAAGAAACTATAATAATAATCTATAAAAATCAAACTTTTTCCAGATGAAGGACCCTCGATTTGATCAGATTTTGTCCCCGGACCCCAATCTGAGAAGATTAAAAAAAAAGTTCTGGGGGCCCCTGGCCTGGAACCTCTTGAAGGACCCCTGGGATGTCATTCAAGGCTCAGAACCTAATTTGAGAACCACTGATTGTCAAATCAAATTCACTCCTCCTCCACATGGAGAGGAGTCAGTCGAGGTGGTTCGGGCATAGCGTAAGGAGGCCCCCTGCACGCCTCCCTTTGGAGGTGTACCGGGCACGTCCAACTGGGAGGAGACCCCGGGGCAGATCCGGGACACGCTGGAGAGATTAAATCTGTGGGCTAACCTGGGAATGCCCGGGGATCCCCCAGGTAAGGCTAGAGGAAGCCAATGGGGAAAGGGATGTCTGAGCTGCTCTGTTGGCCCTGTTGCCACAGTGACCCTGACCACGATAACTGGGTTAGAAAATGGATGGATGATGTATTCAATCTGTATTGACCACTACAAACCATCACAACAAGGCCCATTGGGACAGCCGTAATAATACATATGCACTTAATATGCAACAATATGTGTAACATGCAGTAATTTCCATGTACATTTTTATTTATTTTAAACATACATTTTATGAGCATTTCTCCAAAGTCAGTGTTCTGATCTGATCTCATTATCTTTTTCCTTATCTGCGACAGGTTTTGAAACAAAGGGTTTCCACACTCGGTTTGTGTGATAGTGTTGATATTAGTCGCCCCAAATAACCCCCAACAGGCTGATCAGGACCTTGTTTCACTCCGAAGGGGGTTATTTTACATTTTGTTCATTACTTGGCTACTAACTGAAATACAAGAATACAATGAGACGGAATATTGATTTAAAATTATTTTATCATAACTATTATGCCTAGTAGAAGAACTAACACGAAGGAAAATACTGCAATGTAGCAACTATTCACCCTACCTATGGCCCATTTACTGATATTCACATGAAATGGGACAGATCGCATTCATCCATTGTAGTTTCTACATATCGTCACAAGGTGACGCCACTGGCTAGTGTCAGCATTGGCATTACCATATAGACGGCATGAAACGAGGGCCGTTAAACCGAGCAGGGCGAGGTCCATTGTTCATTCATTAGTCGTTACAAACAGATCATTCGTAAATAACTTACCGCCGATTGCCGCTATCGACCAATCAGAATGGAGCATTCCAGAGAGCTGTGAATGAATATGTGTATGTTATGTAATGTAATGTAATGTTTTTGTTTTTTTTTACCCGTGTAAAAACATATGCTTCTCAGGTGCCCTGCAGCCCCGTATCAGTGGTAGTGGCCACTTTGCGAGGCCTCTCCGTCGGAGGCGAGCTAATTAACCCCGCGCTGAGTTCACTGCCTTCTTTAATAAGGTACTGTGGCTTATATAAACAGTGACGCCTCTCCAAACTCCCAGGAATATTACAGGCCCGCGTCCATCTGCTGCCTGGAGGAGGAGGAGGAGGAGGAGGAGGAGGAGGAGGAGGAGTCGACTAACCAGACTTTTTAATGGGCAGAGGACAAGATGACCCATAATGTGGGAGCTGGACGGTGCGCTGATTTGGAGATAAGTGAGCACGTACACACACACACACACACACACACACACACGCAAACAGTATAAGACGGTCAGATTTTTCAATATTTATCGTTTGAATGATAATAATAAATAGTAGATCATGATAAATAACTCAATTTGAGACAGTTTTAGGCTTTTCTAGTTGCCCACAGTTCCTGCTTAAAGTTTGTAAAAATCCATATACTCTTAGGTGTTCTCATCCACATCCCTCAAGATGTTTTAAGTTGAGAAAGACAAAAAAAATATATGGGTTTGATAAATTATAACATTTTTTAAGTTGATCTGATGAATCCAATAAGCCAATGAGTTTTTTTTCTCAAAATCGACCTTTCTGCATTCTCTGTCACACCATGCTTAGTCAGGTGTGGTTTTGGTTATGCATGCTTTTTTAAAATTTCAGTCTCTACATTAATTGTACTATATATACTGTAGTCAATATAATATATGGGTCTATTAACACATTGATTCATTTTTCAATATAAAGGACCCGGAATTTGATACATATCAGGCAACAGACCCCATTTGATAAGATTTTGCCTCTGGCACCCATAATCTGACCAGGTTTTGATTGTTAGATATGATTTTGTCCAAAATTACAATAACAGTGAAATTATTATCAAACCAGTCACTATTGTACATTCTCTAACAGGGTTTTATTTACATCTTGTAAATAAAATAATGATATAGTTGAACTATAAGTCATTTTGCTGGGGGAGCACTGGAACCTCTTGGAGAACCCACTGGAGGTCCCCAGACCCCATCTTGAGAACCCCCACAGCCTGGACTGTGAGAACACTGCTATTGTGTTAGGTTGAATGACCCTGACTCTAACACAGGGGGTTCCCAAACTGGGCTCCACGCCTCCCTGGCGGTGCTCAAAGGAATTGCAGGCGCTCCACAGCAAATTATAAGTCAACATATTGATTTTATATATATATATATATATATATTTATATAAATCGATCAGCCACAACATTAAAACCACCTGCCGAATATTGTGTAGGTCCACAACGTGTCTCCAAAACAGTTCTGACCCGTGGAGGCAGGGACTCCACAAGACCTCTGAAGGTGTCCTGTGGTATCTGGCACCAAAACGTTAGCAGCAGATCCTTTAAGTCCTGGAAGTTGTGAAGTGGGGCCCCCATGGATCAGGCTTGTTGTTCCAGCACATCCCACGGATGCTTGATTGGATTGAGATCTGGGGAATTTGGAGGCCAAGTCAACGTTTCTCAAAACCATTCCTGAACAACTTTTGCAGTGTAGCAGGGCATATTATCCAGCCGAAAGAGGCCACTGCCACCAGGGAATACCGTTGCCATGAAGGGGTTTACTTGGTCTGCAATGCTTCAAATCGTTACATTTGCCAATTCTTCCTTTTTACAACACATCAACTTCAAGAACTGACTGTTAACTTGCTGCCTAATATATCCCACCACTTGACAGGTGCCAGGTGCTAACAAAACTGGTCCAATGTCGAAAACCGGTGAACCGGTGACAGGGTCATTGGTGCCCAATGTCTAGCCTGTCTGGTCTGATCCCTCAGAAGAGCTACTGTAGCACAAATTGGTGAAAAAGTTAATGCTGCTACGATAGAAAGGTGTCAGAACACACATCACAGCTTGTTGTGTATGGGGCTGTGTAGCCACAGACCGGTCAGAGTGCCCACGCTGACCCCTGTCCACCGCTGAAAGCACCTACAATGGGCACATGAGCGTCAGAAATAGACCATGGAGCAATGGAAGAAGGTGGCCTGGTCTGATGAATCACGTTTTATTTTACATTGTGTAGATGGCCGAGTGCGTGTGTGTTGTTTACCTGGGGAAGAGATGGCACCAGGATGCACTATGGGAACAAGGCAAACCTGCGAGGCAGTGTGATGACCTTGGGTCCTGGCATTCATGTGGATGTTACTTTGACACGGATCACCTACCTAAACATTGTTGCAGACCAAGTACAGCCCTTCATGGCAACAGTATTCCCTGGTGGCAGAGGCCTCTTTCAGCCGGATAATGCTCCCTGCCACACTGAAGAAATTGTTCAGGAATGGTTTGAGTAACATGACATAAAGTTCAAGGTGTTGACTTGGCCTCCAAATTCCCCAGATCTCAATCCGATGGAGCATCCGTGGGATGTGCTGGAACAACAAGCTCGATCCATGGGGGCCCTACTTCGCAACTTCCAGGACTTAAAGTATCTGCTGCTAAAGTCTTGGTGCCAGATACCACAGGACACCTTCAGAGGTCTTGTGGAGTCCATGCCTTCACGGGTCAGAGCTGTTTTGGAGACACGTTGTGGACCTACACAATATTCGGCAGGTGGTTTTAATGTTGTGGCTAATCGGTGTATATATATTTTAGGGGGGAGGGGTCCTTGGCCAGAGATTAGTCGTCCTAGTGGGGCCCTTGCAATAAAGAAAGTTTTAGAAGCCCTGCATTAAAATACACACACTCTCACACACACACACGCACGCACGCACACACACACACACACACACACACAGGCGCCCATGTAGGTGCAGAGATTCACGCACGCACGCTCTCCGACGTGCTGAAGAGGGACTCCTTATGATACCGCATCAGGCCATTCTCCACTGGAGGGCGAGTGGTACAAGAGGAACAACTAGGGGAGAGAGAGACAGAGGAGGGGATCAGCCACAGCATTAAAACCACTGACAGGTGAAGTGAATAACATTGCTCATCTCGTTCCAATGGCACCTGTCAAGGGGTGGGATACATATTCCGCAGCAAATGAACAGTCAGTTCTTGAAGTTGATGTGTTGGAAGCAGGAAAAATGGGCAAGTAGAAGGATCTGAGAGATTTTGACAAGTCAAATTGTGATGGCTAGATGACTGGGTCAGAGCATCTCCAAAACAGCAGGTCTTGTGGGCTGTTCCCGGCATGGAGTGGTTAGTACCTACCAAAAGTGGTACAAGGAAGTACAACCGGTGAACTGGCCACAGGGTTATGGGCAAGCCCATCCGGTCCAATCCCACAGAAGAGCTACTGTGGGACAAACTGGTGAAAAAGTTAATGCTGCTATGATAGAAAGGTGTCAAAAGACACAGTGCATCACAGCTTGTTGTGTATGTGGCTGTGTAGCCCCAGACCGGTCAGAGTGCCCACGCTGACCCCTGTCCACCGCCAAAAGCGCAGTGGACACATGAGCATCAGAACTGGACCATGGAGCAATGGTAGAAGGTGGCCTGGTCTGATGAAACACATTTTCTTCTACATCATGTTGATGGCCGAGTGCATGTGCGTTGTTTACCTGGGGAAGAGATGGCACCAGGATGCACCATGGGAAGAAGGCAAGCTGGCCGAGGCAGTGTGATTTCTGTTGCGGCGTCACGTTCTACGTCACAAACGTGCCAGAAAAGGGTTGTGGCATGGTTCCAGGATCATTGAGAACAAAACAATAGAGACAGCAACTTCAACAAACCACGAAATGAAACTGTAAAACTTAAAAAAAAGTTTTTTGAGCCGTTCAAGACGATAGCATCATTCATGAACAACCCGACACTATAGTTGAGGCAGCATGGATGCCGCACTGGTTCTTTGGCGGTGGGGACCATCTCGGGAAAAAAGTCAGTAACTTCTGATTTTGCTTTTGGATTCCAAATCGGATATGAAATGATGGAATGATACACGGATATTCCTGTCTATTTACGCCAGCGTCCTGTTCACATCAGAGCCGGTCAAAACCCGGGTCGATTGCCGGGTAATTTGACCCGGGGCTGAATCCTGGGTTTTTCCTTTCCCGCTGATGACAAATGCAGGATGTTAGCGGGTTTTACAGGGTTTTTGGTTTTTGGTCTTAAAGGATCTGCTGCTAACGTTTTGGTGCCAGATACCACAGGACACCTTCAGAGGTCTTGTGGAGTCCCTGCCTCCACGGGTCAGAGCTGTTTTGGCGGCCCGAGGGGGATCTACACAATATTAGGAAGGTGGTTTTAATGTTATGGCTGATCAGTGTATATGTGTATGTGTATATATACAGTATATATATATATATATATATATATATATATATATATATATATATATATATATATATATATATATATATATATATATATATATATATATATTTATCAGAAATATTTAAAATGTTCCATTATTTTATTTCGGTCTATCTTAACATTTCTCTGTTTAAATTTTAGCTTCTGTTCTTCACTTTTTCTGCTTCCCATGTTAACAAATCCCTTTAAATTGGAATAGAGAGAGAGGGAGAGAGAGAGAGAGAGAGAGAGAGAGAGGGAGAGAGAGAGAGAGAGAGAGAGAGAGAGAGAGAGAGGGAGAGAGAGATAGACAGAGAGAGAGGGGTATAGAGAGAGAGGGAGCAGTGAGAGCGAGAGACAGCGAGGGAGACAGAGAGAGACAGAGAGAGACAGAGAGGGGTAGAGAGAGACAGAGAGGGGTAGAGAGAGACAGGGAGGGGTAGAGAGAGATAGAGAAAGAGGGAGACAGAGAGGGAGACAGAGAGAGACAGAGAGGGGTAGAGAGAGAGAGAAAGAGGGAGACAGAGAGAGACAGAGAGGGGTAGAGAGAGACAGAGAGAGACAGAGAGGGGTAGAGAGAGACAGAGAGAGACAGAGAGGGGTAGAGAGAGACAGAGAGAGACAGAGAGGGGTAGAGAGAGATAGAGAAAGAGGGAGACAGAGACAGAGAGAGGAATAGAGAGAGAGAGACAGAGGAGAGACAGTGAGTGAGAGAGGGGGGGGGGTAGAGAGAGATAGAGAGAAATAGAGGGAGAGAGAGAGAGAGAGAGAGAGACAGTGAGGGAGAGAGAGAGAGAGGGGGGTAGAGAGAGATATATAGAGAGAGAGGGATAGAGATAGGGAGAGATAGAGGGGTAGAGAGATAGAGGTACAGTACAGTGTAGAGGCAGCAGCAGCAGCTGGAAGCAGCGGCTCTCTCTCCCAGAACAGAGGATCCGACCCGGGCTCCGGCAGCAGCAGCATCATCATCATCATCATTTTGTTTCCGCCATCGGGATTAAATCCGTCACCGAATCACGTAAGGAAAGAAAACACGCGTGTTATGTGCGCGCGCGCGCGTGTGTGTTACTGGTGAGACCGAGGTTTATTATTTTATTGTATTAATTTGTTTGGTATACCACGTTGGATTTGGTGTGTGTGTGTGTTAAATTGCATTTATTTTTTTGGTTCCCTTCTCTCCTCACACACACACACACACACACACACACACACACACACACGCACGCACGCACGCACGCGCGCTCCACGTACACTCGCGCGCGCACGCGGGCACACAGCTGGGCAGTAGCGGCGTGCTAAGCTAGCACTAGCCCCGTGGTCCAGATGCGTGGAGTCCCCGACGCGTGGCCCCCGCGTTTCCAAGCCCACGCGTAGCGGGGCCAACGTGTTCGCCGGCGAGTCGACAGCTTCGGAAACAGCTTCGTCGAGGTTCACGAAAGCGGCGACGTCGCGGTGGAGGGATGGAGCGGCGGGCGGCGCTGCCGACGCGAGGCTAAATCGCTAGCTAGCGGGGCAGTGCGGGCGGCGAATGGGACGCACGCCGCGCACACTGACAGCGGCCGCCGGGTCCAGCGGCTCCCGCACGCCGGGCTGGACACGGTGAATGCGAGCTGCTTTTATCTCATCTTCATCCCTATCTCGTCTTATCTTGTCTTTTCGGAAACGTTTGATAACAACGACAAGTGTTTCATAATAACCACAATGATACTTATTATTATTACTATTATTATTATTGTTATTATTATTATTTATATTATTATGATAACCGAGAAGAGGCGAGAGACTGCCATGCGTGCAAGTTGAACCCTTTTTTATTCCACATTTTGTCGTATTGTGAATTATTACGAGTTAATAATCGAAGGACTGCACAAGCCTACTTGAGAACGTGAGACTGCGGCGTATTCAAGCCTCTCTCATTGCGGAAAAACAAACACTAACCCCGTGCACGCTCCTGTATTGCTGGTGCAAATAGCTCGCAATGTGTAACTTTGAACAAGGAGCTCCAGCTCGGGTTTGAAGAGTGAACCGATGGATCGCTGCTCCCACACCCTTCGCACTTAACGTTCCAGGCGGAATTCCACCTGTTCCACATGCCGCAGGCGTTATTTTAACAGCCCCTCCTCTGTAAGCCACCTTGCATGCAACTGATAACTTCTTGCAAATCATGTTTGTCGGATGTCGCTCAAGGTCTGTCCCCCGGCTGCTCCAAGGACACCTTAACCATCGTGGAAACAGACAGACAGAGAGACAGACAGACAGACAGACAGAGAGAAAAGTCTGTTCTGGCTTATTGACACTGTGGCACAAGTACTTCAGTAGTGATTACAGAGGCAAACATTAACCGCCCTCGCACAAAAACAGCCCTGTACCTGTGGCTTAAAACATTCACTGTGCAGCATTTTTGATGAATGTAGGTGCACTAAGGAGCTTAAAAGGCTGGCCGGGGCAAGGTATGTGTGTTTTTGGGACTTGGATGCCTCTGGACAATGCCTTGTACAGTCAGATATGTGGTGTATCTGCAGAATAGAGGAACTAATCAGGACATTATGATTTAATCACGAATGATGATGAGTAATTGTACTGCAGAGTTGTGCACTTTTTGCAGATTTGCAAGTTTTCAAAGCATATTAAAACAACAATGGCTTGTTTGATGAATAGATGTAGCTTACATGACACTTATTGGGCAGGTTAGCATAGGTCAAGAGATATCACTCGGCTAATTATAAAACATGTGCCCCTAAGGAGTATAAAGTGCCCACTTAGCTTGTCAGTTTTTATTGCCGTAGTAAACAGGGGCTAAATAAATCTTGTGCAGACTGAGGCCTTGTTGTTGCATGGGTCCAGACCTTTGAATCTGCCCTTTCCACTGAGTTCGGTGTTTAACAAGTTGACGATTCTGTCTAGTGATGGGCGCAATTAGTCGACTAATCGGTTCGTTGAATCGAGTGACGTCGACTTCCGATAAACTATTCAGGATTAATAAGTGTAGCACACTTATCCCGAGAAACTCCGCCCGACTCTATATGTGTAGCACAGAAGAACTTGCTTGTATGAGAGAATGATGCGCGAGGCGGCGCGAAGTGTGGTGTTAGTTTACCCAATTTGAGAAAAAAGTGCTCTTTGTGTGAGATGAAGTTGTCTTACCATGGTTCTACTTCGGTGACTGGGAGTCATTTGCAATTTTAGTTTTGTCATCTCTGGTAAGAATTGTTTTTGTTTGGTCACTGTAGCACTTGGCTACAAAATAAAATAATAATTTTCAATAGCACCTGTATTTATGTACTGGCGTTTATATGTGCGGTTAATGGTCTATGTTGGGTTGGGGGTGACGTAACGTCCAGTCGGCTAATCTACCAAAATTATTGTTAGTTGTTGACCACTTAAAAAAAAAAGAAAATCCCTAATTCTGTCAGATATCAGGCAAGCCTTATTGCTATTGAGCTCCAAATTTTGTTTTTGTGCTTTTTTTTTAATGTTATTTTTAAATGTGGCCACTCAATTTTAGATGGAGGAGAGAGGTGTACTCTACTGTTTTGGGTGGGATGAATGGTAGGTGCATTGCAGTGCTCCACCACTATCTCCCTGATGACATTTGGGCAGGCAGAATAACAACGTCTTTGCTGGAAGTTACACAGAAGCACAGGCGACCAGAAGAGACTGAAGAGGCCGATAGCGCAGCGTCTCTAACAAGGACGAGGGAAAAAAAACTGCAATTCCACATTCTCTGTCTTGTTTGATAACACATTACCTCATGAATGGCTCCATGGAAATGATTTGCGCGCATCGGTATGTGCATTCGTACATAGACACATCAAGTTTTTTGGGGTCTACTGGTGAGTTTATTTGTGAATTTGTTCATTGTCTCTCTATCATACCGTCAAGAAATTAATTTTTTGCCATATTGCGATGGTCTAAATGATGATATAACTTAAAATATGAAGTCTGATATAAATATTCAATGGATTTCTGAGACGAAACAGAGTTTCTGTCCGATCCTGCTTAAAATGACCATATAGTTCAGTGTAATTAACCACAGTTGGATTTTTTTTTTTAGCATGAGATTTTGAGTATTTAATTATGCAGCATTCTCCATTTCTGTGAGAATAAATTCTACCCTTGGTGCAGGTGGAACTGGATTTGCTGCTATGTTTATTGGATAGAGGGAGCGGCTGAATTAATTCTTTCTCTTATTTATTTATTTATTTATTTGTTTATTTATTTTTACAGTTCTATAGTCCTTGCCAGCATTTTATTGCATTGCAGGAAGATTAGGGGAGTTCACTCGCGTGGAATTTCAACTGACAGCAGTGTTTTTTTTTCATTTTTTTTTGTCTACTGTTTTAACTGCTCGATCGCTCGTTTGAACACTTCCTCACTATTTCCCTGATTGATAGATAGATAGATAGATAGATAGATAGATAGATAGATAGATAGATAGATGGATAGATACTTTATTTAACGCCGGAGGGAAATTGTGGTTTCACAGCAGTTAACATCAAAAATAGGCAATAATAATAAAGTAATTGAAGCAAATAAAATAATATGGCAATGTGCAGTCAATCTAAGCATTTAGCTGGAAAAAATAGAATATAGCAATATACAATAAACCATATGATAAACAATAAATATGAACCTAAAAAATAACAGAAAGAAATGTGGGCAATGTACAAATGGCAATGCAGAATAAACTAGAGGCCTCGTTCCTGCAGTTTATGAGGGTCATTTTTATTATCTTCCTATTTAAATGGCCCAGTAACTTCTGCTTTTAGGTGTGAGGTGTCTCATGGACATATAAGGCCAAAAACTGGATCCATGATGGAGAAGTACTAAGAGATGCTGTTTGGTGATATTACATGTATTTGGAGCTGTGTTCTATGGTTTAAAACCGTGTTACCTTCCAAAGTACCAAACATAAATGTCTTTGCTGTTCAAGCCTGAAAGGCTTACACTCGATGTGAACCGTTCTTCCAATATCACGCTGTAATATACTCTGGATTTTCCTTGGCAGCAGAGAAAGGGTGCTGTGGTGTGTTTTCCTCTATCCGAAGACAGTTATCAAGACTACTTTATAACACTCTGGGTTTAGAAGCATCGGCCAAAAAACTTGGAGTTTCATGCTTCCTCTGATTTATTAAAAAAAGTCCAACATTTTATGTCCTTTTTTGTCTCTACAGGCAAAAACAGACATGATTTTCCCCCACTGAAGCAACTTGATGCTGAACTGGTAAGTCTTAGTCACTCGCTGACACTGACAAATATGACACTAGACACATAAGCCGTCTTTCTGTATCAGCTCTCACAGCTTAATAAGTATCTGGGGAAAAGAGACACGCATACCTAGAAATGTCTGTTTTACCTTATTAGGTTTCCTTTCTTAAACCGGAGCTTAAAGCTTGAGCCCTGTATGTAGATCTACAGGATATTATATTAAAAAACAATCTTATAAGTGCTCCACAATTCAGGTGAGTTGTATGTCTAGAGCTGGACATGAAAGCTTTTTTTATTAAGTATGAATGAAGCTTAAAATAACAATAACTGACATAGAAGTTGCATTTAAATAAATGCTCAAAAAAATATCAGTACCAGTACCAAACAATACTGTACTGAACAATGCCAAACAAAACAATACTTTTTTCATACCCTTTTTCTTAGATTGGAAATAGTGAGTTCAATGTCATATAATCCTAAAATAGAAATTAAAATAAAAACACATCTGCCTAGATGATAAAGTCCCTTTCATCAAAAGGGAAATTACGTGACACATTTTCTCTCACTGTCAAAACCTTAACCCTAATTTATGTGCTACACAACTCGGGCGACTTGTTATGTCTGGAGCTGGGACGACAGCTGTTTTATTGTATTTTTGCTGAGTGATAAAGGGGTGTGGGGGGTGGGGGGAGGCTGAATTCCTTATCCAATCTCTCAGACATCATTCATCGATACGTGCGCTGCCCAGCTGCTACTGTACGATCCCTCATGCCCAGCAGTAAAATAACTGTAGCGGGGCTGAAATGCCGATTGCTGACACTGAATGGAGTAGTGCGTCCTGTGTTGCGAAAATACAAATTAGGTGACACACTTCATGCTGGGTATCACTTAATTGCAGCCTAATTTGTATTTCTGTTGGATGTTTTATGAGTTGATTATTTGACTGTGACATTTCCTCAATGTTTCCTTGTTGCGGCATGCTGAAAAGAGAAGTGTACCAAAAAGTAAATAAGTAAGCAAATTAGAGAAAGCCAACAACGTTTTGATGCACACTAGACTTGGGCGATCGTGCGGGGGGAAGCGCAAAGAACGTAATGTATTGTTGCAAATGCTGTCTGGAGGAGAAATAAAAAAAACTCTGCTCCAATTCTCAGAGTTAGGTTTACGTTTTTCATTTTCCATCCAACTAAGAAACTTAGGAAATAAAATAAATCAAAATCTTTCTCGATGACCGTATATTATATTTTGCTATATTATGTGACAAATAATCTCTTGAACTTGAACTATAATCAGAAGATTTGAATATTCAGCCGCACGCAGGGTTGGGGGTGGCCGAGCACCTGCCCCTTGATGCCCCATCGTGCTCTTTTTATCAGGCGGGTGTTTTATTTTTAATTTTTTTTAAGCATGAATGGGCATTGAGGTAGCAGATTGTCTGAGCAACCTGCGATGTGCCCACAGCGGAGCGCGGATGAAGGGCATCCAGATGCTCATCATCTGGGCGCCCGTGATCTGCTCTCCGCCGTGCTGCTCTGTTTGCCCCGAGCGGTAAAATGCCTAGAACCGGAGCTGGGGGTCCATGTGCCATTTTTTTCTTTGTTTTTTGAGCACCTGCCCCTCTTAAAGTCTCTGCACGGGACTGTAGAGCGGGGAAGGGAGACTCCATCACCAGTGGTTACTCGACAGCTCTGAGCAGAGAGGGGGAGACCTCTGCCCCCTCTCTTCCTCCCTCTTCACCCTCTCTCCCTCTCCACTCCAGTTTCAGAACATGGTAAACTGCACTTACACCGTTTCAATGCTCTGATTTTTCCTGGCAGATAAAAATAATAAAAAAATCGTCTGTCATCAATGTCAATTGCGATCGATGGAGTCAATCGCTGATAGACAATTTAATCGTAAATTTGCCCAAGCCTAATGCACACTCATCAAACTTTATTGTTTGGCAAAAGCAGAGCCCTAACAAGAACACATAAACAGCAGATATCAAAACCACATGTTCAGAAGATCTTTATTTGATTTTGTTGCCCAGAGACACCCTGAATAGTTGTCATTAGAGTAGAGTTATTTTGCGCTCTTTCTCATTTGGAGATCATATTAATCAGCAAAACTGATCCAAACAAAAAACTGAAAAAATGTTTAATGTAAATGTAAATTCAGTGCCCTAGTTTGTATGTATATGATTATTTTGTGGTTGATGTACACTGATCAGCCACAACGTTAAAACCACCTGCCTAATATCGTGTAGGTCCCCCTTGTACTGCCAAAACAGCTCTGACCCGTGGAGACATGGACTCCACAAGACCTCTGAAGGTGTCCTGTGGTATCTGGCACCAAGACATTAGCAGCAGATCCTTTAAGTCCTAGAAGTTGCGAGGTGGGGCCCCCATGGATCGGGTTAGTTGTTCCAGCACATCCCACAGATGCTCCATTGGATTGAGATCTGGGGAATTTGGAGGCCAAGTCCACACCTTGAACTCTTTGTCATGTTCCTCAAACCATTCCTGAACATTTATTGTAGTGTAGCAGGGCATATTATCCCGCTGAAAGAGGCCACTGTCACCAGGGAATACCGTTGCCATGAAGGGCTGTACTTGGTCTGTAACAATATTTAGATAGGTGGTACGTGTCAAGGTAACATCCACATTGCTCAGAGCATGAGTTAGGGTTAACCCGGCTGGGCTTCTTTCCATAGTGCATCCTGGTGCCATCTCTTCCCCAGGTAAACGATGCACATGCACCTAGCCTTCCACATGATGTAAAAGAAAACGTGATTCATCAGACCAGGCCACCTTCTTCCATTTCCCTTTGGCCCATTACTTATTCTCACATGCCCATTGTAGGTGATGGACAGGGATCAGTATTGGCACTCTGATCGGCCTGCTGCTACGCAGCCCCATACGTAGCAAGCTGCAATGCTCTGTGTGTTCTGACACCTTTCTATCATAGCCAGCATTAACTTTCCAACAATTTGGGATCGTACCAGACAGGCTAGCCTTCGCTCCCCGCGCCCATCAATGAGCATTGGACGCCCATGACCCCACCAGACCTGCCGTTTTGGAGATGGTTGAAGAAATTCTCACTGCGTGGTCGATTAAGTTAAGTCTGCCCGCTACAGGAAAACAAACTGAGTGTTAAAGATATTTATTCTGCAGAATAAAGAGAACGATTCAGAGCTGCTTCAAAGCAGTGGTCTGATCAGTCTGCTCCTGCTTCTGACGAAGAGGGCTTTATACCGATGAGAGGTTGTGTCCCATTGGTCAGCTTGTCATTTACAAGATTATGGCCCCTAAATCATCATGAGGGTGTTACCCTCATACAGTGATTTCACAGTCAAACTCATGTCACAGATACAATCGTACTGTGCCATAAAACAAACCACAATGCTCTGTCAAGCCCCCTGGGGGTTATCCTTATCTCCACACCAGGTTGAGTGAAGATGGAATGTGATCAGGACTTTATACTACAGTAGGCATTGTTGGAAACAACTTCATATAAACTCTGAGAGACTAATTAAAACCCCAAGGCAATGGGTTTTAAAAGCTACGTAACATACAAAAAAGGCTATTGTACTACTGTATATCGAACATTTGAAACATCGTTCAAAGAATTTATCATCTGTATTTTTCTCTCGCAAGATGCTCTGACCCAGTCTTCTAGCCATCACAATTTGGCCCTTGTCAAAGTCGCTCAGATCCATACGCTTGCCCATTTTTCGTGCTTCACATCAACTTCAAGAACTGACTGTTCACTTGCTGTTCATAAATCCCACCTCTTGACAGGTGCCATTGGAACGAGATGATCAATGTTATTCATTCCATATGTCAGTGGTTTTAATGTTGTTGGTGTGTGTTGCTTTTATTCCTTCAGATGTGGTATCAGAATCTCTTTAGTAGAGGTTTTGTAGGCTTCTCTGAATTGGGACAAAGATATTGGTAGGTGAAACAAAACAATTTGGAACATGATTTTTAAGCACTTATAGTCATGTTGTGTAGAAAGTTGCATTGAAACTATGGTTGCGTGATGTCAAAATATTTTCATTACCAATGTAGATAATAGTACTTTGCCTGACACCAGTTCTTAAGAGATACTGTTTTGTTTAGATTGTAAATACTGAGTTAAAGATGATATACTGCTTTGAAATAAAAGCATCTCTGCCTAGCGTACCACAATACCTTTCATCAAAGGAGAAAATGGAGTACCAGACCTGCCAACCTGCATGCATTTTGTGTACCAGCCACGCAATTCTTGGTCAAAAAAGGCAGGTACGAAATGCCAGCTCAAACCATGCAAAAAAAAATTTAAATAAATTAATTAGTTAATAATTAAATGTGTATATATATATATATATATATATATATACACACAAACACACACACACTTTAAGGTAAACGGAAATTGGATAAATATATTATCGTCTGACAATATTCCAACATTGTGCAGACTGCGTTTCTATCTTTGTCACTGCAGTGGAGCCTGCAGTGGTAGCTCAGGAGCTAGAGCTGGTCATCTAGTAATCTAAAGGTTGCTGGTTTGATCCCAGGCTCCTCCTGCTAGCATGCTGTAGCGTCCTTGACCAAGACACTTAACCCCTAATTGCTCCTGATGGCTGCATCCGTCGGTGTTTGAATAATTGTCAGTCGCTTTGGATAAAAGCGTCTGCTGAATGTAAACCTTAACTTTATTTTCAGCTCACTCACAATGAACACATAAACCACTTAGGTGTCAGCACTTTGTATTACATTCTACAGAATGTTTCAATACTCAATACCACCAATGCAATTTGGTCAATGACATAAATATACCCTGCCCTAAGTTTAGGTCGAAGTTTATGTAACTTATTAAAAACAGTGACATATTGACAACACAATATCAATCAACTGTTATTTAATCTAGTCACTGTATTCCTTTCTAAATATAGCAATTACAATACAGGTACTCCTCACTTAACGACCGAGTTCCGTTCCTACAACCAGGTCATTTGTGAATTGGTCGCTAAGCGAGGACCCGTGTTATTTCAGGGTAAGGGGGTGTGGCCATTGCGAACGCTAGTGTAGTGAATACTGACAGACTATTGGTAATATTACATCAATATATGATGCTACGTGGCACCAACCCTCCTGCAAACCAAAACAAGAATAAATATTTGTAAGGCATGTAATAAAAAATAATCCAAACCAGTTTGGATTGGATCTAGATCATAGACATTTCTGCTCAACACACTAAGCACAAGTGTACAGTATTACCCTTGAATTAGAGGCAGAGGAAATATACAGCAAGATGGAAAGTCAAGACCATTCTTATTTCTAGTTAATTAAAGTTCTTAATTCTAAAAATTTGTTTGAAGCTTTTTTGTTTTCATTTACAGTGTTTATTTTCTTAAACTTAGAATATAACAAAGTAGCATATACTATTGTTCATGTTCATAGTAGTTAGAATAATATATATTCTCAATCATTCTAGATTGAGGCATGAAACATATTTATGTAGTATTAGTATGTGGTATAGGCAGACATGGTTTGTTTTTATTTTTTAATGTTCTTTAACAGCATTTAAGGGCAAATTCTAGAGACCTGACAGTGTTATTATTATCCTCTTGTAAATGAGGAGTGTGTTGGTTTTTGCAAACACTTAATTTTAGACTCAACTTACATTATAATCCAGGATGAATAGTTGCCGAAACCCGGAACCTTGCTGAGTTTTTGGAGGGATGAATTGACAGTGGGCAACACTGAGCTGCTTTGTTCATTGACCTCTCTAAAACTTTTGATATGGTTGACCATTAAATTTTGATAGACAGACTCTTGGCCTTGATCAGAATGCCTGCCAGTGGTTTACCAACTATTTTGGAACTAGAACCCAATGTATTGTTGCTGACGCTTTTCAATCCTCTTTTTTAAAGGTCACCAAAGGAGTGCTGCAGGGTTCAATTTTGGGTCCTTTACTTTTCACGTTGTATGTTAATAATATCAAATGTGTGATGACACAGTGCTGTATGCATCTTGCCATACACTGAGGAGAGATATCTATTTTGCAGACAGCTTTTGATTCAATCCAGCGCTCATTTTTAGAGCTTATACTTGTCTTTAATGGAGCAAAAACAAATTATATGCAATTCTCTTGATCAGGCACCTTGAATGAAATTGACCACTATATCGGCACTTTAGATGACGCTGAAATTGAGAGAGTGCCCTACTGCCCTAAGTCTCTCAGTATATTTATTGATGAAAAGCTGTCTTTCAAAATACATATTGAGCAGCTAACTAAAAAGTTAAGAGTGAAACTTGGGTTCCTTTTTTAGAAATAGACCATGCTTTTCGTATGAAAATAGGAAGCTTTTAGCACAGTCTACCTTCTTGTCAGTACTTGATTATGGTGACATTATCTATATGCACACTGCCTTTATCAGGAGGTGGGATGGCCGTCCCTGGCCACTAGGAGAACGCAGCATTTACTCCTGTTTGTTTACGAAGCTATCTTACACAAGCAACCACACTTCTTGACATTACTCAACAAATGGAACTGAACTAATTTCTGGACTAGATCTCAGCTTTGGTTGGATCTAGAGGTGCCTCAAGTAAAAACCTAGCTGGGAAGAACTTTTTTCCGCTACCATGCTCCAAAAGCTTGGAATGTCTTTCAAAAGGCTTATTGATTGGATGCCTTAGTCCCCTTGGGCAGTTTTAAGAAACTTTAGGGTGATTTGATGTTGGGATCTTCAATAATTTTAATTCAAAGTTTTATTTCTGTTGTTTTTATTTTATTTATTCATTTCCAATGTTGTTGTATTTATGGCCTTTTATAATTGTATACTTTTATGTACTGTATGATCATTGTAACATTGTAACAAGGGCACCATCGAAAACCATGGCCTCAATGGGTTTTCCCTGTATAAATAAAGGTTTTATAAAAAATGTGAATAATCCATTTAGGACAGTTGATATGAGTCCCCTAATATAACTGAATAGACAGACTGTACATTTATAATATCCTGTAACTAGCACACAATGTGCTTGGTGCAAGCAATTAAAAGATAGATTTGCCATTTTTCAACCCAAGCCTTGTTAAAATGTAGGTTCCCATAATTTACAATTGTTCATAGCACAAACCGTCGCCGAATGCTTCACTATTGAGAATAGAGGCAGAACAGCTTACTCTAACGCCAACAGATGGATGGTGCAGTCATCAAGTCAATATTTGCTCTTTCTTAGCAAACATTTGGGAAAAATGAGCTCAGCTAATTTTACAGTAGGAGGTGACCAGAGCATCCTGGTTGGTCTGAATTTTGCACTCCAGGAGGGAAAACAATGCAGAAAAGATCATAATGACTCCGAGACTACAAGCGTTGACTCTAAAAATATACAAGATCTGAGCAAGAAAGCTATTACCTGCCAGTGATCTTTCTAATTCATCCTGCTACCCCCCTGCCTTCCCTAGTTAAATGCACAGATGCACACAGCTGTACCTTGGCTTTATCTGTGGCTCAATCCACAATGGGCACACATGTGAACGCAATTTGCGCTTCCAATTAAACTGTCGACCTTCGTTCCAGAATGCGAAACGTGACTTTGTACCATCCTCTCATGGATAGCTATAATTACCCAGCCAGTCAGATAATAGAGAGAATAGGGCTTCACAAAACACTGACAAATCCTTTTCTTACTGTAACACAAAGCTGTACTGTACCTGGGATCGGGGACAATGGCAATGCTGCTGAGGGCTTTGTCAGTGTTGGGGAAAGGAGTAAATGAAGTAAAGAAGATGAGCTAAACCCAGCTGAATTCATAATTTGCCTTTAATGTTAACCTATTTACAACTTTTCTATCTTAACTAGGGCTAAACGATTAATCAAATTCAAACTGACATCGCAATTTAATAGGCCATCTTCAAATCGCAAAGGTTCAGCTCAAAAATAAATAAAGAAATAAATCATATATATATATATGATTTATTTCTTTGTATCATATATATATATATATATGATTTATTTCTTTATTTATTTTTATATATATATGAATATATATATTTTTTAATGTTACACAATCGTCGATAGTGGCGCCGGTGCTCCGGTTGACTTTTGCACATTTTAGTATTTTTTTCCGTTTTCATCATAATGTACGCCAAAAAAGCATCGGCAGTTACCTCATACGACCGCAATGCACTCATGGATATAAAAATTTCCCTAAACGAACAACTTTAGGACTTTTTATCCGTGGAAGCAGAGTGGCCGGCGGAAATCCTACACGGGAACACTCTCAACAACAAAAAAATGGAGCCGCTGTTCCACAAGCGGGCCCACGGAGGAAGCACCGAGGTAAACGAGGAGGCATTCAGGTCAGAATGAGGACGCAACCTTACCGTCCACCTCTGCCAAGCATCCTTCTTGCCAACGTCCAGTCCCTGGAGAACAAGATGGATGAACTTCGAGTGAGGATTAAATTCCAACGAGACACGAGGAACTGTTGTGTCCTCTGTCTGACGGAAACATGGTTGAACCCACTGGTGCCGGATGAAGCCATACGTCCAGCCGAGTCCTTCTCCGTGTTCCGCGGCGACAGAACTTGGGAGTCGGGGAAATCCAAAGGTGGAGGCGTCTGCCTAATGGTAAACAACCGCTGGTGTAACCCCAACAACACCAAGTTTCTCTCCCACTCCTGCTCGCCGAACCTTGAACAGCTGACCATCCTATGCCGTCCATTTTATGTCCCCCGGGAATTTAGCATGGTGATCATCACAGCCGTTTATATCCCACCACAAGCGCACAGCAGCCAACGACGCAGCTCTGTCGCTCCTGTATGATGTGTTGTGCGGATTTCAAAACAAACATCCCGACGCGGCTGTGGTGGTGACTGGGGACTTTAACAGGGCCAACCTTAAAAAAGTCCTGCCTAATTTCCACCAACACATCACATGTGCCACCAGGGGAGATAGAACTTTAGACCATTGTTACACACCTTACAAGAACGGATACAAGACCGTCTCGCTCCCTGCTTTCGGGAAATCTGACAGCGCCACGATCTCGCTGGTTCCCGTTTACAGGCCTCTGATCGCGCGAGAACTGGTGGTGACGAGGGAAGGGAAGCGGTGGACGGACCAATCGGAGGCTGCGCTTCAGGACGCTCTGACTCACGTCGACTGGAACATGTTCCAATCAAGTTCAAGTGACGTCAGCGAGTTTACGGAGGTGGCAGTGAGTTTTGTGACTACGCTAGCAGATAATATCATTCCCACGGTGAAAGTTCGGATATTTCCAAACCAGAAACCATGGGTTGATAAATCCATCCGCTGCGCTCTGAATGCTCGCACGGCCGCTTACAAAGACGGTCTTGTATCCGGAAATATGGACAATTACAAAGCGGCATCGTACAATCTGCGGAGGGTGGTGAGGGACGCTAAACGGGCGTACAGAGAGACTGTGGAGCTACGGACGGAGCGGGGGGACACAAGACGCTTGTGGGAGGGGCTGCGGACGATAACAAACTATAAGAGCAGCCCCTCCCCAGCCATGAGTGTGGACGCCTCCCTAGCCAACTAACTGAACTCCTTTTATGTGCGGTTCGAGTCTGGCAACAACACCGCTAGCTCGCCGGCTAATTGGAGTTACACTGCTGGGGATGAGGTCGCACTCTCAGTGTCCTTGCACGAGGTCAGGAGGGCTCTGATGCGGGTGAACACCAGGAAAGCTTCGGGTACTGAAGACCTGTACTAACCAGCTAGCTCCAGTGTTCACTACAATATTCAACATCTCCCTGGCTGAATCAGTGGTCCCGTCCTGCTTCAAGAGGTCCACCGTCGTTCCTGTCCCAAAGATCGCCTCTCCTGCCTTCCTGAATGACTACCGTCTGGTGGCCCCCACCTCGGTGGTCATGAAGTGTTTCGAGAGGTTGATTAAGGATTATATCTGTGCCTCCCTCCCCCGCACCTTGGACCCATTGCAGTTCGCGTACTGGCAGAACAGATCCAGGGATGACGCGGTCTCCCAGGTACTGCACACCACGCTCACGCATCTGGATGGCCGGAAGGAGGCCTATGTGAGAATGCTGTTCATCGATTACAGTTCAGCTTTCAACACCATAGTCCCCACCAGACTGGCTGTCTTGCTGGAGGAGCTTGGACTGAATGCTCTGCTGTGTGCCTGGATCCAGGACTTCCTCACAGCCCGCCCCCAGGTGGTCAGGGTGGGGAAGCACATGTCAAGCGTCCTCACCCTGAATACAGTATCCCCCCAGGGCTGCGTCCTCAGCCCCCTACTGTACTCCCTGTAAACACATGACTGTGTGGCCAGGTCCAGCTCCAACAGCATCATCAAGTTTGCTGACGACACCGTTGTCGTGGGCCTGATCACTGACTGCGATGAGAAGGCCTACCGCGAGGAGGTGGCTGACCTGTCACTCTGGTGCCAGGACAACAGCCTCCACCTGAACGTCAGCAAAACTAAGGAGCTGATTGTGGACTTTAGGCGAGGATCACAATCGAGGACGCACGTGCCCTTGGTGATTAATGGGATTTCTGTTGACAGGGTGAGCAGCTTCAAATACCTGGGAGTCCACATCACAGAGGATTTAACATGGACTTTACAAACACACACTCTGGTGAGAAAGGCGAGGCAGCGTCTTTACCACCTCAGGCAGCTGAGGAAATTCCGTGTCTCGGTGAGGATCCTCAAGTCCTTCTACTCTGGAGCAGTGGAGAGCATCTTGACAGGCAACATCACTGCCTGGTTTGGGAGCTGTACTGCTCAGGACAGGTGGGCCCTGCAGAGGGTGGTGCGTTCAGCTGAACGTACCACTTGAAATACCCTCCCCTCCCTTCAGGACTTATACACCAGGAGGTGTAGTAGCAGAGCCCGCAGGATCATGAAGGATCCTCATCACCCCAACAACGGACTGTTCCGGCTGCTGTGGTCAGGCGAGTTTTTTCCCGCAAGCCATTAGAACTGTCAATGCTGACCTCACCAGGGGTCCTCACTGAGCCACACACAGAGGCTCCACTACCTACTGTACTATATGTAGCATTCTGTACCGCATACTGTGTCACTGTTCAGGGTTGTTCGTGATGCCGTATTGCTGCTCCGTACTGTTGTATACTGTGCTGTATTAAGCCAAGCACTACCTCACTTTATTCACATGCCACTTTAATGCACATATCTGTATATACAAAATTGCCTATTCCATATACATAAGCATATTCCCTCTATTTATTACATTTTATCTCATTTTATTTTATTGTATTTGTACTTTGACTTACTGTATTATGTTTTAGGAGTCAGTTAGTTGGTCTATTATAAAGAAATTTTTCCTAGGACACATTGTGTGTTATCACCGGGTGCGTTGCATTACATTTCACTAGATGTATGTATGAAAGTATGTATATGTATGTGACGAATAAACCTCTTGAGTCTTGAATCTTGATCTAACCGGACCGGCTCTTCCTTATGGCCAGATAGGTGGCCACTTAGTGCAGCATCCCGAGGGGGGTGTGTGCGGAGAGGCAGCGATCGGGGCGCACCCTGTGTTCCTCTCCGACGGTACCGAAGATGCACATGGTAGCAATGGGGTGCCTGCAATCGGCGCGCAAAAACAATGTGTTTTTATTTTACGTTTCCTTATGGAACGGTATAGTACGAAACCGTGCATAATGGGGACATTTTCTCTGCGACACTCTTTCTTACCCCCCTCGCCGATGGTGATTGTTTTAACTGAACCTCCGCGCTTTCCTCTGATGAGACCCGGTGCTCCGCCTCGGACCAGTGCGCAGTGCGCTGTGCGGGCATGTGCTGCTGGCAGAGCCCAAAACACCTGTGGAGTCTAGACGGAGACTTTTCCAGAACAGCGCGTCTGTTTGTATTTTTTCCCTCTTTTTAATTTAAGGAGCATGGAGGGGCGTTCTGTGTATTTTGATGGATGTGCTCAACTTTTTTATAAAAAATAACTTTCTGCTGAAACGCTGTACATTTTTTTGAATGTTCATTCTCAGATTCAAACAATTACAAGGCTTGAAGTTAAATCAATGAGTCAAAGGTCTACTGTGATGGAAGGTTTTATTTTTTTAGAATTCAATAGTTATATTAAGATGTTATTCATATCAATGAATGCGTCAATTCATCTCATTTCGTCATAGCACATGTGCCTGGGCTACAGGAAAGAGCAGTTTATATGTTGACTATATCCAATTTTGTGTTGGTCATATTATAGAACAATTTATTGCTTGTGTTAAGCGAATAATACAGAAGATAAAGAACTTTGCATAAAAACGCATTTGCAATATTGGTCAAAAAAAATCTCAATTTAATTATTTTCCCAAATTGTTCAGCCCTAATCAAAACACAAACAATAGTAGCAGCTAAAGGGAAATTCTAAGTTTGCAATAAGCAGACCAAGGCAGTGGCCTAGGATAGGGCTGGCTATTTATCATATAATATTGATATTGTGATATGTGACTAGATATTGTCGTGGATTTTCATTATTGTAAAACATTTACTTGAAGAAGTGTTTGCCGAGTTGGCAACCTTGCATTAACTGTTGGTTGCCAAGACAGAGACAACTATTGCCTAACTTTCAATATTGCAATATGCTCAGTTGTTTCACCATTCTTGATGGAGTAAATCGATGTGCCTCACCTCAGTTTCACTGGCAGAAGTTTCTAAACATATGGAGGTATACCACACTTTATTTTAATTTATTTTTTTACATATGAAAGTGGTTGACAATGGGGGAAGACTGCATGAGATGGTTAACCCATGGCTCAAATCCCGCTGGGCAACTGAGCAACCGTTTGGGTCAGGCTATGGTTTGTGTCAAGTTATGGTTGAAGGTTGTCTTCAAGTCTGCATTACAGCAAAGTAATGCATTTTTTTGAAATTCATAGACAGTTCTTCTAGCTGTTCTAATCATTGACTCTGTATCCACATTGCTAATGATTGTATCGCAAATATTTATTGTGTAACATCTCATGAAAGCACCGATAGTCATTCCCAAAATAGCGGCACATTATCGATATTGAGGTATTCCTCAAAACATATTATGATATTTCATTTTGCCAATATTGCCTATCCCTACTGCAGTGCTACACTAATAAAAGTTTCCTGGTACAGCAGAGGCTGAATTGGAGAGCGAGTCATTCTGCGTCCAAACGCTTTACAAACCCCAGGTCTCTTAATGGACGGACAGAGCAGCGTTGAATCAGACAGAGAGAGGGGTTAAAACGCCGCAGCAGGGCCGAGGAGGATCGGGAGGGTTTGCCTTAAGCACGCTGCTCAGCTCCAACGCGGCCCCAACACATGACTCGCCAGCCAGATCAGATGACTAGATAAACAGGAGGAATGCAGCCTCTTCCTCTTTCCACAGCACCTCTGTGTCTGTCGAGGAGGAGAGAGAAGGAGGAAAATGTGAAGGAATGAGGAAGAGAGGGTGTGACAGAATAGCATCTTTAATCAGCGCACTACTGTAGATAGTTAAAGCAATTTTTATAACATTCAGCAGCTGAGGCGATCGCTTATCATGCTCCACAAACTTGGTTGGTAACGTGCAGGCTGCTGTTTTGCGTATTGTATAGTGTATTATATTAGGTAGTTTATTGCATAATCTAGGGAATATTTGTCAACTCTAGAAGCCGCCTCCGTTGTATATCCAGTAATGTAACAGGAGGGAAAAATATTTAACGTAGATGTGTGCTTCGAGGGCGTTATTTGTTTTCTGTATTACAAGATAAAGTGGATTTTAACCGTGCTATCTCATTGTCGGGGCTTTTCTCTGAGGTTTACAATTCACTGAAAGGAAGTATTCCCCCTGCGCTAAGGGCTCAGGGAAACAAACAAATTCTAAGGCTTGAGAATAAACACGCCAGAGCAGGAGGAAAAAAAGGCTCCCTCGCATCAGGCCTTCAGCCGCTGCCAGATATTTGTCCGGGTCTCATGGACATTTTTCACCAGCCACTTCACCCTCGTCATTTAAACAAACCTTGGGACTGAACACATAAATCCATTAGATGGCTATCATAACAAAGTGTGGCAGTAAAGTAAAGTTTAGAAAAGTGTCATAATCAAAGCACATGAAAAGGCGAGCGTTGTTCATCTTATTTTGACAAATGTTTCAAGTGCCCAAGTTGAGCGGGTTTTTTTTGGGGGGGGTTTTCTGCTAAATACGGATTTATGAAGTAGAGTAGAATATATATGCACATACCAAAACCAGTACCCTTAAAGTGATACCAATACCAATAAAAAAAACATACCCATCATTTGAATGGAAGCATTCAGTTGTGTAAAATGCCACCACTGCACCGCATCCAAATTATTTTTACACAAATCCATTTTGAAAATGTTCAAATCATTGAAATATTTATTATAACTGTAAAAAACTGTACAATGAAGTATTTGGGCAGTGTAATTTACAGGAGGCGAACCAGTACAGAACCAGTATCGGAGGAATGATTACAGCGATGTAAACCTCTTTCACTGACTGTTGTTCTAAGACAGACTTGAAAACTTGTAAAACTGTCCTTTAACAGACCGTTGTAGCTGCTGCTCTGCTAGTGTGCTAAGAACGCTTGCAGTGTTTGGTGGCAAGCAAAACCATCCAAATAGTCTTTTTTTTTTTTTCTCTTGATCTGGGTACAAAAAGGATTGAATGCAGGTATCATTTGAGTGGAGAACTTTCGATACTACTTGGTGTTGGGTTATTTCAGTGGATATCTTAAAGGTATTGAGTACCAATACCCAGCCGTAAAACTGGCATTGTGCAATCAAGTTCACCTTTACATCTACACAATGACAGGGCTGTCTGTGCGCACAAAGTGAATACAGGATGAAATGTAGTCATTACATTCTGGAATGTTGTGCATGTGAAATCTCTTTCACACACACAACATTCACCCACATACCAATTTTCTAAGCAATGGCTGCTTGTCATGATACCATCCCCAATCAATTATCAATTACCAGTCAATATTTCCTTTATCAGGCGGATGAAAAATGTGTCTCTTAATGGAGATTTGGCTCGTTACGAGTGACTCGGTAAAAAGATTCATTACATTTTCTGACTCTTTGTTTGTTTTATTTAGTTGGTACAGTATAGCGAGAGTCAGGATAATTCTCAGAGGAATTAATTAAGAATAACATTAGATTATTCATTTTGGCGCAATGCAAAGTGGAAATCAGTCACATTGAATATGAATTGATGCCTCCCTTTTTCACATGAATTGAATCCTCAGTAATTATTTTCTGTTTGGGAAAAGAAGATCCACTCACTTGCCCTTGGACCCACTCGCTGAGCTTGTTGGACACACCGCGGTGCTTGAGGAGCAAGCGTGACTCACAAATTGTTCACTATGAACAAATAGTTTGTTTGCCTTGCATTACTAGCACACTAGTTACTCCTGGAAAGTTCCAGAAGAAGTTGGACTTAGCATTAATTTGACGAAGAATCTGAGGAGAAACGGTGTCATGGATTTGTCCTGATGCACTTTTACGTCTGGTGTCTGAAGCCTACTTTGTCAATAGCTTACAGAGGTTCTTTTAACTCTCTAGCAGTTCCAAATGGTAAATCCATGCACACAGCTGACCATGTGTATGCAGAGAACCAAGTGGTAGAAAAGTGGAATTGTTAGGGACGTGCCACCCTGTTAAACATAATTTACAGTATGAACTATCTTATTCAAGAATGTTACTGACAGCTGTTGTAGCATCATGCGGACGTTGTGGCGGTTCTATTCATGAACTATTCAGGCTTTTTCAATTTATGCAAAATGAATTGAGTGATTGATGGTTATTTGGATGTGCGTGACAGTTTTGGTGCAGGTAATTAAGACCGACTCTCCAGTTCTATCACACAAGGTGACACTGAGGGTTGGATTCAGGAAGGGAATTTGCGGCTTTTGCGGCAGCTAAACCCGCGCAAAAAAAACCCAGAAAAAAAATCCTACAGTGTTTTACAAAGCACCCGCAACTGCGCTGCAACGCAAATAGTGTCCCAGTGCGCCGCTGTTATTTGTACCTATTTCCTTTGGGTATTGTGCATACATTTGCTGTAAAATTGGCCCTTTTCTATGTAAATGAGCCTCATTGCAAAAAAAGTCAGATTCACAAACACTGGCGCTAATAGCCACACGCAGTTAGAGTGGAAAATATTAGCATCTTTAGAGACTTTGTGGTAACTGCACAAACCAAATAAAGGGGGCTCCCCTGCACGATCAGAGCATACCATGAGGGAAATTGTCCGGCACCCCGGAGGGTAACGGGGAGACCCCCATGCTCTGAGAGCCTTTTTTTTGTTTTGTTTTTGTTGTTTTTTTAGTCGCCCCCACCCAATTAATCCAGTATTTCACAATGCCCCCCTCAGCTACATCATTCCCTCAGGGCTTCATCCAATTGTTTTGATAGTCCTTTGAAAGTAGCAATTGATCTTTGAGAGGGCGCTCAAAATATTGTTGGGCAAAAATCTTCAATACCAAAACATAGCTTTACTGCAATAAGCGGACATGATTTATTACAAATTTTTGGATGATAGCGACATAAAATGAACAAAAACAGACAATCAACTAAGATTACATGATGGTGACTGCTCTACCTGAATATGCCTCAAGAATTTTGTGTTATTTTTTGTGCCTCAGGACAACTGAAGAGAGCGTGAGTTTTCCCTAAACAATTCTGCTTCAACCGCAAGCCTATGGAAATTAAGGACTTTTACATCTGTGCCTTGCACTTGGTAATCTGCTATTAGCTTGTCAGTATTAGCTCAGGTGAAACCTTTGAGCTAATCTGTTGGGGAGACGGTCCCAGTGACTCGGGCCCTGTGCAGCCCTTTTATCCTGATTTACTAATGACCCAGCTTACCCGGTTCCTGTCAAAGGTTCTCTGCCCACACGCCCCTTTTCTCTGTTAGTGCCAATCAGACGTCAGTTTCCAATTGTGGGGAAATGTGTTCTCCCGCTTTTATTTCTGACTCACAAAGGAGAAAAAACTCTTGTTCTCACCTTTTCTGTCTCCTTTAATCCCCTCCCCCTCTCCCTCTCTCTCGATCTCTGTTATCTCACCCTCCTTGGGGAGCCGGCTTCTGACAGCACCGCTGAGAACGGCACCGAATTCAAAAGCGAAAGTCGATCTCAAATGTTATGCTGTGCGTGTCTCTCTGTCTATGGCTTTTTCCCCTTCGGTCTTTCTTTCATTTACTGCCTCTCTCGCCTTTGCTTTATCTCCCGGTTCCATTTGACCCACGTTTCCCTGTGAAGGCAGCTTAAAAGCATGTGGTTTGCAATCCTCGACTCTATTTCTGCCAGTCTATTCGGCGTGAGACACACCTGTATCCCACAGGCCACCACAGATGGTCTGCAAAACATTCCTGTGAGTTATTTATTATATTGTTTGTTAAGCATTGCAAAAACATTCCTAGTGCTGTGCATGGGGCTTTTCCTGGGATAGAATAGAATGTCCAGATGCTGTGGAAGCTACGCTGTAGCTGATGGCGGTGAGTGAGAAAAAATAATGTTTGGCATCAAAAAATGTCTTTCTACTTCACCATCATTGGATTGTGTGTGGGGGGAAAAGCCCATTAGCTCCACTTAGTCTAATAATGGACTTTGCCGGCCACTCATCAGTGTGGTTGTTTTAAAAGGACGAGGCCTATTTTATTGCTTTTTGTTTTGTGCTTTTCCAGTGTTGTAATGGTATGTAAAAGCAATCCAAATGCAAGGCAAAATGAGTTATATTCATATAATTGGGTCTTATACTCTTGTTTCATGCTTGCTCATAACTTATACGTCTATGGAAGTGGAAAACACTGAGGCTCAGGCTCTTTGTCATTAGAATTAAAACTCACATCTCCAACTCGTGTACAGCCTTCCACATTAAGAGAGTTATTTAAAAGACAAACACCAGAAAAAAATGTTAAAAGAAGAAGAAATTAACATGTTTTCCAGCGCGAAAGAGTTTTAACAGCTTTTTATCTGAAACAGGAATGAAAACAAACTTGCTTGTCCTGGTCTGATAGTGATTACTGCTGCTGCTCGCACCAGTCTTGCCCTCCAATTGGTACTCATTAAAGGATTTAAAGTGTTCCAATTATAGGGCCTTGAAAAAGTCCTGAATTGTTATTTTTCGTCCCCATGCCAGTGTCCCCGACCAAAAACTGGCTGAGTACGTTTACCGTCTATAAACAAACATGAGGTTGGATTGACATGCAGATACATTTTTTTTAATATAAGCACATGATGCAGGTGCATTGGAAAGCGAGAGGGATCTGGTCTTGATGTACACAAGTTCGGAGACCACAAAAGCACCTCAGACATAGACCAGGAGCACCCAATTGGTGTTACTACCTCACAACATCCGTTTCCTTACCTTTTGTGTTGGTTCTCTTGGCCCAGCTGGCATAAAACAAAGCAAGCTAATCAAAATGACATAATACCAGTCCGTGCTAATCCATCTTCAATCCATGTTTGATCTTGTCCATCTTGTTTTCTGTCTGGTATCTTTGAGCAGTAGATTAGAAATAGAATAACATTTCAATTGGAATTGAAACCATGGCATTTTACAAACCATCAATTTGGTATTGAATAGTTTTCTATCTGTGGTTATTTGTGGTACATATCACAATGGTAATTCATTATTTTACTGAATGCAATCTAGCTGTGTGAAATTCTGGTTGGTTTCGGTTGGTGAGGCCAGGCGTGACTATAACACGAACCTCCCAAGGCCAGGAAATGCAAGCAGCGCAGCTTTCATTTTCCAAGTGTCTTGGGGCTCTGCGTGTGAACTACCCATTAATGTACCACCACGCATCTGTTGGATTCCAAAGCCAGAGGCTGATATTTTGATGAGCACTTTTCAATATGGTGACCTCATTTGCAACCTTCTCAGAACCCCTGCTGCCCTGTGGGATTCAGCTGGCGACAAGGGGGAGATGTTTTTCTCAGGACATTCCTCCAACCAGAGAATCTGTGTGTAGTGTCACCATAGAGTGTCTCTCAGAGAAGTGTAGTTATAAATAAGAACTAGACCCGAAGTAGGACTGGCTGTGGGTGCTTCAAGGTTTCAGTCAGTCTCACAACTTTTCACATAGACCAGCACATTTAGCAATTGTGACATTTTGCGAAGAGTTTCGGGAGTCTTGAAAAGGTGATGTCAGGACACCCCAAAACTTAAATCTCTCAACCTAGTGGCAGGCGCTGTGTCTAGGCTGCATTCAGATAACTTTAAGCTACGATCTGTGGTGCTTTGTTTGATATGGACATATTTAAGTTCACTTTTCAGCGGCTCAACCAGGCACTGGTTGGCTCTAGGAATAATGAGCTCACCTATGGTGCATTTGATTAACTTGTCAACAATAATACCCTCTTCCCCCATTTGTGTTGTGTTATTATGAACAGGCCTGATTTAAGTTATTTCAATATATATTTTGTATTTGCAGATTGTGCTTTGTATGTGTGTTTTTTTTTCATTGTTATTTCAGATGTAGACATTCTTGGTAGTATGAGTAATACCATTTTCCTGTTAGATGATTATATATCACCCTTTGCCGTACAGTGTGTGTGTGCGTGCGTGCGTGCGTGCGTGCGTGCGTGCGTGCGTGGCAGTGTCCTTATAATCAGCCCCCCTGTGTGTTTCCCCTGTGGTGCTGTCATTGGCATGATGCCGGAGCTGCCACTGTGTGCAAGCCATTTAAATCTGTCGGCAGGTGGGCAGCGGTGGGATTACCAGGCTCTTACCTGTTGCCTTAATCAAGGGAATTATTACAGCACCACTGGATGTTGCCAGTAATAGCTCTGTCTAAATATAACTTATCTGTTGGTTAATGGTTGTATTTATCAAGTGTGTCGTCAGTAATATTAATCTCCTTCTTGTTAATCATCTTCTCTCTGGCTCCTTGGCAACAGTTTAATGATATTATTGTTCAGTTATACCACTGGTTTTCAAGGGTGGCATTGTCTTCTCGTTACAAGGTTTTAACAACAGCAACCAGGTTTTCTGTCATATCCTTTTTTCATCCCTCTCTCAATCTCCTTGTCTCTTGTCCTTTCTCTCTCCCTTTCTTGTCCTTCTCTGGCATGGCCTAGTGCCATGTTCCCAACAAAACCTTCAACCCAACATAAATATGGGCCTATATACGACATGGATGGAAACCCTTTTCTGCAGAAGGCTCTAATCCTCTCTCTGGGCTGAAGAGGCTTGTGAATATAGCTTGTTGGCCGTCGAGGCCACTTGACATGTGGAACGGCGGTTTGGTGTGGAGCTCCCCCTGTGGGAGAGGCCTATTGACGTGGAGTAGATCAAAGGAGAACAGGGCAGAAGGGGGGATGGAGAGGAGAGGCAGAACATGAGAGCTAGGGAGGAGAGGTAAAGAGAAGGCAGATGACTGGAGTTACAAGAGTCAAGAATGTAGTGTGTGCATTGCATTTAATTTATCACATTTACCTGTCCTTAGAAATAAGCAGGTCACTAATTTCGCAAAAGCGGTTCCTGTTTGTCAAGATCAATTTCTTACTATATGCAAAGTAATATTTTTCTCTATGAAAAATGGCCTTGAGCACCCAGTCCAAACCGACTTGTATACAGCATGTGAATAATGCATCACAGAATGGCTTAACATAAGGCCAAAGCTAATAAAGCTGTAAGCAGCACCCGCTCCCTTTTGTTTAAGCTGCAGGGAATAGAGTTGGACATTTATATTAATAATGCAGGGCAAGCAGCTGAGAGCCATTGTGAGCTGAGCTTAAGCCAGCATTCGTACATGAATACCCACTGTTCTCCGTCTATTTCGATCGTGAAAAGAAATTACAAATTCGGTCCCTTTTGACAAGTTGTGGTTTTATCATAGAAGGAAAGGGTTTCAGGTAACCTCCACTTAGAACAATTGTTTGTTTTTGTTTTTTTGTGACATAATTAATATATAATAATGTTCACATGTAGTATCCTTTTACCTCATTCATTATTCTGATTTACTGCAGTAGGTAACCAGTTCTATTGAATGAAAAACCTTTTTTTTTTTTTTTTTTTTTTTTACATAAGGCCTATTTTTCCATTATTGGGAGTCAACCCAAATGATTGCCTTTGCCGGCCGAAGCTATTCTCTCAATACTGGATCAATTTAAACGACAAATGGCCAATCCCTCGGGTTGACTCCCAGTGATCGAAAATTAAAGCATAAAAAAGGTTAAAGGTTGACGGATACTGGGACACAGAATTGGAAACCAATATTATATATATATACTGTATTGTAGTATATCGTATATTTTGAATTCCTTTATTGATATTCAGATACACACACACACACACACACACACTAACACACACACACACACACACACTAACAGTATAGTGGTCGACTGATATGGGTTTTCAATGGCAGATGCGGATATTTAGAGAGTTGGCTGGCCGATATATAATGCCGATATCATGTTCATGATATGTTGTTTCATTCTTCCTTTTTTTTTTTTCTTTTTTTTCTTGCATCTGATAAAATAGAGTAATTTAATAATAACAAATGAGACACAAAATTGCTGAACTTAAAATAAAATTTATTTAACACTAATGTTATTGTCTGCATTGTCTCCGCATGCACTTATTTTAAATAAAAAATTTGTAAACTGAATAAATGTCTACAGGTGAAACACTACACTTTGGGCAAAAAACGTATGAATGAGGTCTGGTCGGGAAAGAATCTCCCTGTTGCAGAAGTGAAGGATTTATTATTTACAAGTAAAGTATTTACAGAATAACACAAATCCAGTTTTTACTAAATGAAGTCCCATAGCAATGGAAAGCAACGGGCAAACGTGACGCTGCACGGGACAGTGTGGATACACAGGCAGGCATGTGCAGTCCATAGTGCCATTTTTATGTGGCAAATTTATTTATGTATTATATATATATATATATACACACTACTCACAAAAAGTTAGGGATGTTTGGCTTTCATGTGAATCTTATGGAAAATGTAAACAGTTCACGCTACAGTGATATTATATCATGAAAGTAGGGCATTGGTGATTTTCTCATCTCAAACAATTTATTGAAACAAAAGCCAGCCCTTGAGCATCAATTACAGCTTGACAACGACGTCTCATGCTGTCCACAAGTCGACTTACTGTCTGCTGAGGCATGGCCCCCCACTCTTCTTGAAGGGCGGCCCTCAGGTCATTGAGGTTCTGGGGTACAGAGTTACGAGCCTCTACACGGCGACTCAGCTGATCCCATAGGTTTTCTATGGGATTCAGGTCTGGAGAAAGTGCAGGCAACTCCATTTGAGGTACCCCAGTCTCCAGCAGCCGTTCCTAATGATGCCACCTCCATGAGCTGGAGCATTGTCGTCCATGAAGATGAAATGAGGCCTGTGTTGTTCATGCAGGGGCACAATGACTGGATTAATGATGTTATTCAGGTAGTATGGGCTTGTCACTGTACCATACACAAAGTGTAGGGCAGTTCTGTATTGACTAGACACACCTGCCCACACTGTAACACCACCACCAGCAAAGGCTCGTCTGGTGACAACAGTGGCTGATGCATAGCGCTCTCCTTGACGTCTCCAACATCGTTGGCGGCCATCATTTCTGTTCAACGTGAATCGACTTTCATCAGAGAATAGCACTGAGGCCACTGAACCCTCGTCCAGCCTAAATACTCCCTGGCCTGTGCAAGACGATGATGCCTGTGCCTGGTGGTGTGGTCAGGTACCCTTGCAGGTCGTCTAGCACGCAGACCACGCTGATGTAAACGGTTTTGAATGGTCTGACGTGACACTTGGATGCCTCTCACCTCCCTTAAATGTGCCTGGAGTTGAGTGGCATTCATTATCCGGTTCCGCAGGGCACTGTTCACAATGAAGCGGTCATCAGTGTTGGATGTGGCCAAAGGACGTCCACTTCTATGCCTTTCTGTGACTCTTCCAGTCTCTGTATCTCTGTTGCAACCTGCTGATGACACTCTGTGACACTCTAAGCTCAGTGGCCACTTCCCTCTGAGAACATCCTGTTTGAAGCCTCTCAATGGCGAGGTACTGTTGATCAGTTGTTAGGTGTCATCTTGGTCTCACGATGTCAAAATGTGAACAGCATGATGAAGAGGACTGTTTAAATACTAATTCTAATTGAACCAGGAAATGTATTGGTCGATTCATGGATCAAACACCTGCTGTGAATTTTGCCGTTCAGCTCCTTGTTAGAGAACAGCAAGTTGTGCAAAAAGTACTGAAACATTGAACAGTTGGACATGTGCATTCAAAAGTTTAGAGAAGGTCAAATTAAGTTCACCTGTAAAGGTTATAGTGCATTTTAGGTTCATCCTGAAATTTCACCCGAAAGCCGAATATCTTTAACTTGTTGTGAGTAGTGTATGTGTGTGTGTGTGTATACATATATATATATATATATATATATATATATATATATATATATTTTTTATAAGCGTATACAGTATATATAAATAAGCGTGAATGGACATCGAGGTTGCGGACTTCCGTGATCTGCACTCTGCTCCTTATTGAACCAATACAAAAAAGAACCGTATTGTGTTTTAGAAAATTTTGTTGTGTTATGTTTTGAAAATTTTGTTTCATACAAGTTAGGAAACGCACAAAAATAAATTTATCTAAAATAAAAACACAGGAAAACCGAAACACACACACGGTGCAGCACTGTCTGGAGGAGAAAAAAGTCCACGTCAATTCTGAGTTAGCTTTTAGTTTTGTCTCAAATGCGAAGTATTTCCAAACAGCACTCCTGCTGTTTTCTTTCAAAACCAGCCGCTGAGGCTCTGCGCTGGCCATTTTTAATGAGCTAACACCATAACAATCCGGAGCGAATGATTAAAGTGAAGTCAGTGAGTGGGTGAGAGGAGGCGGGGCTATGTGGGCACTGCAGCGGTGTGTGACTCGCTGTCTGAAAAGAGAGAGCGAGGAAGCGCAGCTAGTACCAGTATATCGATAGTATGGAAAATGAGTATTATATGCAGACATTTTTTGTTTATCCTTCTCGTGAATGCAGGCATCGGCCGATGCCGATTATCTCAAAATGCACAAATATTGCAGGTATTCAAGTTCAAGTTCAAGTTCAAGATATTCGTATTAAATATCAAAAGTAATAGTGGTCGACTGATTAATTGGTTGACCACTACACTCTATATATGTATATATATATAATTACATTTATAGCAGAATGAACCCAGTGGGTTCATTTCCTAATTTCTGTATGGAAAAAAAAAATCTTTGTACATAGTTTCTGGCTGAGGTAAAGCTGAGATTAGATGAGGCCGACAGTCGAGACATACAGGAAATCAACAGCAATTCTTTTTGGATCCACGATTTTATGCCTTTTACTGCCTGTCCGGGAGGATTACCTTGTCTTTCTTTCTTTCTTTCTTTCTTTCTTCCTTTCTTACACCATGCCCACTCATTGGAGTATTAAGGTAGACTGAGCTGGATGTGTCGGTAGTGTCGTTTGTCTCATTTGCCAGCTCAGGAGCCTTTGGTATGAGCTGCAGCTTCCCATTAAAAGTTTAGGTAGTAGACGGCTGACATATGATTAATGTTCGGGTCCAGCCTAATAAAATGAGGAGCATGGAAGAGCATTTAACAGGGCGGATAGGTGGAGGGCTTTTTACAGTGTTTCATTGCACCTTAGTGCTTGTATACATGCTAGTGGGTGTGAGTTTCTGTCTCTGCAAGCGACAGTCGATTTTGTAGAGCAGTCTGCATCTCTCAATACACATTGTATTTGTTTGCTTGCGGATCTTGACCGCTCCAATATGGCGGACGTGCAGATGCATAGTGCCGACATTGGCTGTATCCACAGCTTATTCAGGACATGTCGTAAAGTAGCAGCAGCAAAGCGTGATGTACCTTAAACCAGTCATTGTGCTTCAGAGTAAAACACAGCACGTATCTGTCTTTTCACCGCAACTCTGCATCGCAACGGCAGAAAAACTATACTATACTTCACTATAAATTTTGCAATGAATCTGTGTAGGCATGTTAACAGTTAATCGACTATCGATTAATTGTTAATAAGGATTTAATTTAGTAAGATTTTGTCTTATCGATATACCAGTACCGACATTTTGTCCTAGCCCTAGTGTGTGTGTGTGCGCGCCATTGTCTCATTTTTCACTAATGCTCTTCTCTGTCTCTCTCACTTTTAACAATTTTTTCATCCTTCCTTTCTCCCTCTCTCCTCTTATCTCCTTCTCTATCCTCTCTTGCTTTGTCTCTCTCTCCGTAGATTCGTCCAGTGCTGTCCTTCAGTGTCTCCCTTCCCTTTGGTTTTCCGTCCCTCTGTCTGTCACCTGGTAAGACCGCCGCCTTCACCTACACGCCAACCTTCACCAGCACAGTGCTTTGTCTTCAGCCCACTGCTAATATTTAAAGGTGCACTCACACACTTGGTTAGCTTAACGAAATGATCCAGAACTGCACATTGTTTTCACTTTGTTACACCATGAGCGAGCGAGGCAGAGAGAGCATTGGGAATGGTGAGTGAGAGACAAACCGGGTCTTGGTAGCATAACTGTTTGATTAGCCGTGGTTGTGGCTTCATGGTTTGAAGTATGTGGTAGTCGGGAGTGGTGGTGCCATCTGCAGGTGGGGAGAGCCAGCACTGGCAACTGGAAGGGGACGCAGCTGCAGGAGATTAGGTAATGAGGAGAGTCTTTAAAAAGCTGCAGTGGTTTCATCTCTGTCCCTCTCTCCTGACAGCAAGGCTGGGCTTCTGCTTCGTGGCTGTGACGCAGCAGCGCATGGTCACATAATTGACGACAAATATTAAGTTTGTCTGAAAGGACAGATTATATTTCGTAACATTGTAATATAGTTAAATGTTGTCTTTAAGGCTGCGTTACAGGAAAGTAATGCAACTTTCTGAGCTCTGTAGACTGTTCTTATAAACACCTCTACCTGGTTGGTCATAATATCAACTACCTGTATATCACATCAATCATTACCGAGATTATTTGTTGTGTTTACTGTAAACATCTTATAGAAGCACCATTAGTCATACCCAAATTATTGATATAGATGATTTTGGATTTAGATTCATGATATTTGATGCAATATCACCCAGCCCTACATCACAGGGAGCTGTCATGCGTAATTTTACCATTTCTGTTGTTTGGCGATTGCCGATCACTCGGTGTGTTTACCAGATCCTCTGGTGATCCGCAATTTAAATGTTTGTTTGTGTTTGTGTGCTATTTGGTGAATGTGTGGCTGTGGCTGATGAGGTCAATAGATTGTCCGTCTTTAAAGTATATATGTTCTATTAGTGCATGCCCATTTCTTTCACATTTTAATGGCACAGTTTAACAAAATGTTAATGAGTCTGTCCTGTGTTCCACAATGGAAGATGAAACTGCCAGTTAAAATCATACACCGAGGAAAGACACTCACGCCCGTTCAAAATGTAAGACTTTCTATGACATTTTAATGGAACAGTTTCACAAATGTCAATGTCAATGATTCAGTCCTTTCTTCTACAATGGAAGTTGAAACTGCCGGTAATGCCGAATTCAGAATACGTGATTCTGGCCGGATTTACCGCTCACAGACAGGTTTTTGGAGATCGGTGAGCAAAGACCCAGATCAGAGAAAAATCATAAGCTTGCAGACATGGGCAAGATATCAAGGAGGTTTAATATCTGGTCGTGTCGGTCTAGACTCTGGAGTGACGCAACAAGCTACAGCCAATTAGAGCAGACATGGAGTGAGAGGGAGGGGAGGAGTCGAGGCGAGACGCAGAGACGGCAGTGTACAGAGCAAATTCCTTATTTAAATTATGTTGTTTTTTTTGTTGTTTTTTTTTTACAGTGATCAAGAAACAAATAGAAAATAAATAATCATGTCCCGCCCAATAATCCTGTCCTGTATCGTGTCATTTCCGGTGTCATTTCTCGCATGTGTTTTCATGACAAAATGTAGTTTGGAGATCCGACGGACTCCTGATCTGACCACTTTGAAAGTCGTGTAGTGTGCCCATTGGCATTGAAGTCATACACCGGGGAAAGACACTCTTTGTGACTCAGTCACAGAGCCCTGAAGGCCCACGCCCCTGCTTGCTCGCTGTTAGCTGTTTATTGAAAGTTTGTTAATATGACACTTGTGGCGTGTCCAAATTGCACCAAATTCGACACTGCACGCCCTTGGGCCCCCAGCAATTCACCTACCAAGTGTGAAGTCAATTGGATGAATGGTTGTCGAGATAATCAAAGGACATGATAATCAAAGGACATACAGACAGACAGACAGAGATTCCTTCCTTTATAGTTAGATTAGATTAGATGTACCCTGGAAAAGCCTGGGGGCGGGGATGGCGGTCCGGCTGAGCAAAAGCGTCCCACCGCCCCTATAAATACACACTGGGATCCCTTTCTGAGACTCAAATGTTTATGTTTATCGTGCATGCTTGCATCTGTGTGTGATGTGTTTTGTGTTTTGTGTGTGTGTGTGTGTGTGTGTGTGTGTTTGTGGGTGCGCGCACGTGTGCGTGCGTGTGCGAGCCACGGTGGAAGCCAGGCAAGTGCAAGGCTATTTACTGGCCCCAAGAGTTACCATGGAGACCAGTGGTGTCAGAGGACCAACATCTGTGGCGTATTTGTTTGTTGAGACAGGTTTTCCTCTATCTCGCTCTCTCTCTCTTGTTCATCCTATTTTTTTTGCTTGGACTTTTGGGCTGAGAAAATTGTAGGCTAAGAAAGACTAAAGCCGAACAGCGCAAAGCTCAACAATAAAACCTCAAGGCTTGAGTCCGTCTTTTAAAAGCTGTCTTTTCTCTACCTGTGACGCAGTTGTGTGCATTGTCTCATCACCATCGCAGTGCAGCAGCGGACCCCTGGGTGGCTGTGTGTGTGTTGGCAGGGGCCCTGGCGAAGCAGCCCTGATCTCGGGGAAGCATGTAACCCCTGGCCCTGTCCGACTGTGTGTTTTCCCCAAGCTCCTCTCTCTATATGGACATGTTCTATTTCCACGGCTGGAAAAAATGTGCTCCCTTCTCCCGCCTGCCTTATCAGTGGTGTAGCAGGGGCACGAGCCCGCCGTTAATAGGTACTTATTTGGGCAACAGGAGAAATACTATATTTTTGGACCCCCCCCCCCAACTCTCGTTCTGCCGTTCCCTCCACCCACCCCTTCTGTTTTTCACTCCCTTGCTTCCTTCTGTCTCAATCACTCATTCTTCTGTTTATCTTTTTTTTTTCTTTGTTCTCTTTTCATCACCCTTTATTTCTCCCTATTTATGCTGTTGGATTTCTGAGGGATAATCTGAGCCCAAATCTACATTAGAACCATTACCGTTCGTGAGAGATGCAATTGAAAGATGTAATATGCTGTTTATTCTAAATTGCAATTAATTCTCAAATTCACCTGCAGGTATAAATAAGTCAAATCATATTGACATTGGATCATACCGGCAACTGTGACTTGAGGATGTGTATTAATACATCAAAAGCAACTGTTTGGAAGTGCATTTTGTAACAAAATCTCACTTGGCACGCTTCCCACAAGGCCCTTAAGCTGTGCTCTTGTTATGAAAAAAATGTGGGAGAGTATTGAAAAAAATCTATTATTTTGAAAGCTGAACTATGAAATCTATTTTAAATCCCCTTTCCCCACAAATTGTGATTGCTTTAATACCATGAATGTGCTTAGTTTAACAGTACACTTTTTCAACTAACAAGTGCGCTTCGGGCTACTCGCTGATTCCATGGACTGATAGAATCCTATCTTCCCCCTCGGGGATTAATAAAGTGTCATCTTATCTAACATGCACTTTAAGTCATACAACGTTTCAGTTCATTTCAGGGATTTTTCAGGTTTACTCACAAGTCCCCGTCTGGCGGCCACACAATTGTAGTTTGTGACAGTGGATGAGTGGGTCCCCTCGATATGACTATGAGTTGCAGAGAGGAAAACTCTGACTGTTATTTCTGTATATGCACCTAACAGACTTGCAGCCTTATGTTGTGGACAAGAGAGGAGCTGAGCTGTCAACTGATCACCATCTGGTGGTGAGTTGGGTCAGATGGAAGGGAAGCTGCCAGACAGACCTGGTAAGCCCAAATGTGTAGTGAGGGTTTGCTGGGAACAACTGGTGGAAAAACCGGAATTACCTCAACTTTCACCTCCAGAAGAGCTTCTCCTATATTTGGGAGGAGGTTGGGGACATGAAGTCAGAATGGCTCCTGTTCCAACCCTCTGTCGTTGAAACAGCTGTTAGGAGCTGTCGTCAAAAGCTGGTCGGTGACTCTCATGGTGGCAACACAAGAAATCACTGGTTGACACCAGCAGTTGAGTGGGCTGTCAAACAGAAGGAGGCGGCCTTTGGGCTTGATTGGTTAGAGGGACTCCTTACTCTGCAGAGAGGTATCGTCAGGCAAAAAAGGCCGCAGCGACAGCAGTTGCAGAAGTAAAATCCAGGGTATGGGAGGAGTTTGTAGATACTATGGAGAAGGACTTTCGGGCGGCCTCAAAGAGGTTATGGAAAACCATTTGCCGAGTCAGGAAGAGGAAAGAGGCACATCACCCTGGCTGTTCTCAGCAAGGCTGGGGAAACCCTAACCTCGACTGGGCATATCGTTTAGAGGTGGAAGGAACACTTTGTGGAACACCTGAACCCGATGTACATGCCCTCCGAAGAGGCGAGGTAGAAGAGTCTGGGGGTTCAGAGTCTATTTCCTTGGCAGAGGTCACTGAGGTTCTCGGAAAGCTCTTCATTGGCAAGGCTCCAGGAGTGGATGAGACTCGCTAGAAATTCTGAAGGCCCTGGATGCTGTGGGGGTGTCTTGGTTGGAACGACTCTGCAATGTCATATGGACATTAGGAACGTTGTCTTTGGACTGGCAGACCGGGGTGGTTGTCCCTATTTCTAAAAAAGGGGACTGGAGGGTGTGTTCTAATTATCGGGGAATCCCATTACTCAGCTTCCCAAGGAAATTCTAAGCCAAGGTGCTGGAAAGGAGACTCGGGCCGATTGTTGAATGCCAGATTCAGGAGGAACAATTGCGGTTTTCGTCCTGGCCTTCAAACAGCAGACAAGCTTTTTACCCTGTCGCAGATGAACGAGGTAGCATGGGAGTTTGCCCAACATGTCTACATGTGTTTTGTGGATTTGGAGAAAGCTTACGATTGTATTCCCCAAGATTGTCTTTGGGAGGTGCTGGGGCCGCTACTGTGAGCCATTCGGTCCTTATACACTCAAAGCAAGAGCTGTGTCCATATTCTTGGCATTAAGTCAAACTTTTTCAAGGTGCCCCCTGGACGCCTCCCTTTGGAGGTGTACCGTTCATGTCCAACTGGAAAGGGAGTCCATGGCAGACCAAGGACACGCTGGAGAAATGATATCTCTCGGCTGCCTGGGAATGCCTTGGAAAGGCTAAAAATGCTGGGGAAAGGGATGTCTGGGCTGCTCTGTTGGCCCTGTTTCCACTGCCAACCGGACTAGGATTAGGCAGGTTAGAAGATGGATGGAACTTTTCAGTTGCTATAATCCCAAGATCATTGAGATCGAAAACATTTCCAAACAATGGGAAGAACTCCAGGTGAACCTAATTCATCCTATTGGAAAAGGTCCCTACCTTGCAGGTATTCAGTTCTCTGTACCTTCTCTCTCCATTTACAGTGAGTCAACAGGCTGTGTGTGTGTGTGTGTGTGTGTGTGTGTGTGTGTGTGTGTGTGTGTGTGTGTGTGTGTGTGTGTGTGTGTGTGTGTGTGTGTGTGTGTGTGTGTGTGTGTGTGTGTGTGTGTGTAATGAATTTTGACCATATTTGGGCAAGCCCGGTGCAGTCAGACCCTTGGAAGGGTGTGTGTAGTGGGGCACATGGAACCTCCGACCTCTTAATCTGGCCTAAATGACTCTCTCTCTTTATTTCTTTCTCTCACTCTTGTTCTCCCTCTCTTTTCTCTCTCTCACACACACTCATATATCCACACACACAGCATGGTACAGCCCAGTGCGGTACACTAAATGTGACGTAAGAGAGCAATTCTTTGCTAATTTGGTATTTTGAGTCTGCAGAGTCTAAGGCCCGTTATCTAACTTCCCAAATGCCCAAATTAACAGGCTTCCACAGTGTGACCTTCAGCTACCTCTCTCACCTCCAAATGAGGCACAGATCTATTTATATCACAATTAGATTAAGTCTTAGGCTCGAGTGCGGCTACGTCCCTGTCCTCATACGCCCCTAGAAAGATCCTGAAAATCCCTGGCAAACGGCTGACAGTGCCTCCTCTGTACACATTCTGTCAGGAGGAATTGTCCCAAGCTAACTGGAAAAATTCCACCGTTGGTGCAGGAAAACGCAAATGTTATAAACACTGTCCTCCCTCTCTTAATGTAGTTACCAACCGTGCACAGCTGCTAAGGCTTTACTATTTGATGTACATCAAACCTCCCATTAGAAATAGATTAAGTATTAAGTTTTTTCAACACCAAGGTTTGGACTTAAAAGGAAAGGCATGGCTATTTCACAATTTCAGATGTCTTTGATTTAATTTGAATGGATTTAGCATTTTTTTTGTTCTCTTCTTCATTGATAGGGCCTTTTTATGCTGCAAATAATTAAATAGGAGTAAACATATGCAGTTTATGATTTTTGTTTAATGGTCATATTGATAACTAACTTCTGTTAATTTGAGCCATTTGTTTAGACTGGAAAACCCACCATCATGTGTGGGCGTGTCAGCTCAAAACCGACTGGCTGTTGTGGGCGTGACAAACATTTCCCACCTCTCTCCCTTTCCATATTTAATATAATTACATAGATAGATGGTACCGTGTGTACTTTTTCTGATTAAAATAGTGGAGCTGTTTACTTGACAAAATAAATGACCTCTTGAAAAAATTATGTAAATAATCTTGCCATTCGTCCCTAAAAATAAAAAATTGTCCTTGTTGGAGAAACATAAAATTACGTGTTCATTTTATAATCTATATTTAAAGGGACTTTTTTCTTTAAAAGAAATCGCCTCATCATTAGCAGTGTTTCGGGCATCCATTTACCAAGGCTCAGCACCATTAAATGCGTATCTTCCCTCCTATTGGCTATCGCCTGGCACTCGGCGCCGCTCATTCGCATAAAGTTGAAACTTGCTCAACTCTCCTTGTCGCCGTGAAACTGAGCTCGTTGCTGGTCGTCGCTCCGCCCCCTGATGAAGCCAAGCTCCGTTTGAAATGCATTGCAGCCTGTCGCATTATAGCGCCCTGTCGCCGGCGATGTGAACATTACCATTACATTGTTACTAGATATGAAAAGAAAGAAAGAAGAGAAAGTAGAAGAAGAAGGAATTAATTGCTGAAAAGATGTAAAAAAAAGACTGAACAATGTAGTACTGAATTGTGGCGTTAGACCGTTAAACTGTTTTTCACCATTTTTGTGTTCAGGAATTTTTGGGCGAGTCTGAAATGGTGACTCGATGACGCACTGGAGCCCCCTAGCATGACCCCTCCTAACTCTATATAAAGCCTAAAGTGCATAGCCTAGCCACTAGCGAACCGACTCATGATGCCCCCACCCCCCACCGTAGCTCCAGCTGGGAGATGTGTGCGAGCGACTCGTTCTTCTGCTCAGTAGGTGTGTGTGAATGAGAGTCTGTCGCCCAGCAGCGACACTCAGGGTTGCAGGTTTCAGTGCCTTCAGCGGACACACCCCAGTGTTTCAGAGCAAATAATACAGCTTATTTTTCATGATTTTGAAACATAATTTTATACACTTGCTGAGTTTTTTTGATCATTCAAATTTGGCTGTGTGGTTAATAACACATTTTTATCACATATTTATTATTGTTTTACACTTACTTTAAGATATGGATGCATTTATTATCATAAGCATTGGGAATTTCACAGGATTCAAATATACAGTATATTGTGAACGCTGTTTGTATAAGTGAAATCCTACATGAAAGACTTAAAATATGAATAATCATGTTTAACAATATAAACTGTGATATCGGTCCAAAGATTGAAATTTCAAATAAAACTCCCATTAGAATTCCAGACCTGAGACTTTTTAGGTCATATCCTTATATCTGTTCATTAATTAAGACTACAAAATTGTGTACCAAGATATGACAATATCTTAACTGCCAGATGATGCAAAGCTACTGGAAGAAGATAAACTTTGTTTGACATTGAATTAATGTCCCAGAGATAGAACACACATCCTCCAGTTTTATTTAAAAGTTTTTGTGATCCTAATTCTGGGATCAGTAGGGAGATGTCCACCTCCTACTATTACTAACTACTACGAGTAGTACGCATATGCTGTATGCAGACCTGCCTATAATAAAAATAATTGCTATTATAGTTATGAAATGTATTTATAGATTTATAGACATTTAATTAAAAGGGAAGGTAGTATAATAGTAAATTAGAAAATGTAATCAAAATACAAAAATATTACACTAAAATCATATATATAAGTTCAGAAAAATGATATGAATTAATGATATGAAATGATAATGAAATTAGAATATCGACAACTCAACTAGCAGCAGGATATTCTTCACGGTTAAAGTTTATTCTAAAAAGAGATTTAAAAGATGGCACTGACTCGGCCTGAGTCAGCCTTATTTCCTCAGGCAGTGAAGAATAAGTGCTTGAACATAGAGCTCACTGAATGTGTGCATATGATGACGATGTTGAGTTTACCAAACCAATCCAAAATTGAATGAAAAATGTAAAGGTAACGAATTATAATAGTGTTTTAACAAAGCTTGAGGGTCTAAGAAGGGTTACAAAAGTGTTTGTACCTTGGAACGTCCTTCAGCTACTTTTTCCTTACTACTTCATCACCAGAGGCGTCAGTTTGTCTCTTCAGCCCTGGGGCTGGCTTTATTCAGTCTGCTGTGCCATGGTGCTGCATGTCAGTGCATCTACTACAGTACACCAGTGGTTCTCAACATAGGGTCCGGGAACTCCCAGGGGTCCTTCAAGGCAGCAAATGTTTAATAGTTTAACTTAATTTACGAGACCTTAGTATCATTAGAGAATGTACAATAATTGCTGTTTGCATCATAGTTTCACTGTTATCTATACTGTCTATCTGTTAACTATAGTATAGAGAGGTATGGATGTTTGTATTCGATCATATCTAAAAATGAAAATGTTCTTATATTGAGAAGAGACAATCTTATCCAATGGGGTCTGGAAATTGAGGTTGTTAATATGAAAAAGGTTGAGAATCGCTGCACAAGACATTCTGTCTCGTTTAACCAATCATTGTTTAGTTGACTTTGAAGCTCAATCAAATTCTGAAAGATGTGCATGTAAGCTCACATCACCCCGACACAGTTATGTTTACATGTCCACGGACAACTATGTTCCGGTCTTTAGCCTGACCCCTCTACCTCATTACACAAAGGGAACTCCCTTACTAAGTGCCTCACTAAACACACACACACACACACACACACACACACACACACACACACACACACACACACACACACACACACACACACACACACACACACACACACACTGTAGTTACAGAGCGTTCTGTAAATACCTCTGATCTAAAATGCTGATAATCCGGGGACAGCCCTTACCCCCCCCCCCCCCCCCCTCCCCCTTTTTCCTCTGAGTTCTCAGTGTCCTCTTAGTCAGGATGGTGGTTGGGCCTTGGGTGAACATACTCCTGTGGAACGTGCGCTCAAAACACACACACTACAGACACATGCGCCATTGTTTGCCATTTGGCCCAGTCTTTTGGACCGTTCTTTATTAGGAATTATTCCTCATCCATTAAACTGTGCTGTGTGTCCTTTGTGTAACTCACTTTGACTAAGGCTGCAAGTCGACTGCGATCTATGAGTCTCTTGAACCTGGTCCTTGTGTGCGTGTGTTTGTGTGCGTGTGTTTGTCTGCGTTTGTGTGTTTGTTTGTTTGTGTGTGTGTGCAATTGAAAGTGGCAATCCATAAATGTGCCTGTGTTGGGTGGATTACACTTCAAGTCCCAGAAACGTTTATTTCCCTCTCGGGCTTCTTCTGATCAAATTGATTTGTTTTGTTTTTCTTGGCCACACGAGGTGTTCGGGGTAGTTTTACATCTGAGTGTGCTTCTTTCGCTAATACATTGAATTAATGTTTCTAAGAAGACGATAGCTACAGTAAAAAACAAGTGTGAAATATGGGAATATGAGAATTGCTTTAAACAAAATAGTCGTACAGATTTCCACTTTAATGAACTCTACACTGCCTATCTACACTGCCTGGTGGTGGGGAATTTGGAATTTGTTACATTTGACATTTCACACATTTATATTTGTAAACAAAATCAACTCAACCTAACAGTCGGCATCAGTGCTTTCTTGTAGTCACGCCATACAAATGCCTGTGTGACATGTGATGGCAACAACTCTCCAAAGTTTTTCTGATTCGGATGGCGTCCATTACTGGATGGTCCTCAGCATAGTTTGTGATGAAGGTCACCACTTGTCTTACGTCCTCATGCTGTAGATATCACTTGTTTTCCGCTGACCTCTCATCTTGACATGAGCCATAATGCCATTCTCTTTCATGTTTTGTGGATTGCAGTGAGGCGGTCTTTACCAATTCTGCTAATGAGATTGAGAAAATATATCACATTTTGCAGGAAACAAGAATATCAATATGTTATATATTTGTATTTATATGTTATATAAATAAAGGCCTATAACAGGATGACACTATTAAGATAAAATGATAATTACCTGTGAATGAAGAGAAACAAATCTCTGCAGATTTGTACACAATCCACGGAGTACTGGGTCCATTGCTTCTTTCTTTTTGGTGGTGTTCTCTTGTCTGTTTCGTTGCGTCTCCCATTGCAGAATAGCTGTCCCATGATGAATTGTCTTTTTCCTGCTCTGTTAAAGCTGCTGTCATGTAGCGTGACTTATAGATAATATCAGGATCCAGTTTATTTGTACATGATTCCTGGCCAAGCTTGCCCTTTTCTTTTCACCTCTGCCCATATTTGAAACTTGGGGTCCAGAAATCCAATCCATCCTTGTCCAGAAATATTTAGTCAGAATCTGGGTCACATACCTCAACAGACTTCATCACGTCATCAACTACGTATGGTATAACAAGGAGTTATTGTCAGTCTCCTCTAGTGGTTCTTGAAAATATCCCATTTCATGGTCACATTCAGGTCCAAATCCGCTGTTTGAAATTATATCCAAGTCAAGATAACGTCAACATCAGATTCAGAATAGCCGTCGTCCTCGGGTGTCACCATCCTGACGGAATATGTAGTCTAGTTCAAGTTGCTTACACTCACTTGGATCTATTGCACTGGTCTGATTAAGTTCCGCAATATGATTATGAGCTTCCACCATCCTCTTCTCGGAATCCATATAACAACACAGAGGTATGTTTTCACAGAGAAGTGAAACCTGTTGCTTCTGGTCTTCCATTTTATCCATTTTTTTTTGGAGGTGATGTCAGCACTTCTTCTTTGGCTTTTCTGAGATGACCTCAGTGCAACTTTTTATTACCACCAGAGTAGACTTCCCACCTCGGGATCTCACCTCGGCTGGCGCGCGCCGGCCTTCACTTTCATTGTGCCACGTCATGGGACCCTCTGACTCGCGAGTACGTTAGATTTCTTGGCCGTCTTTGAAGACCCATCATGTGGGTAGCCGACATCGCTACTGACCCTTTGCGCGGAGTGTGTAAAATCGCCGTTTGTGCTGTTTTGCAAGTTCAACAACATGGTGAGTGACTTTTTTTTTTCCCTCTGTCAAATGCTGGTGGATCAAGTAGCCTTGACCTTTTTGTATCTATCTAATATTTAGAAATCAACCTCAGTTTTGAAAACAACTTAAGGAACATAAATCTGCTATAATCTCATCTTTGATCTAGAAAGTAAATTTTCAATGTTTTTCACATCTTGCCAAAAGTAGGCGACCCCATATGCGCCCAGCATGTGGTTGGACACAATCTACATTAGATTTGCCAAGCTCAGAAGCAGATGGGAGATAGAATCTGTACACAATTTTTAAAACATTTGAACACTTTTTAAACTAAGCTAGCTTAAGAACCTGTGAATGTTTATCTACTTTTTTTGTGTGCAAGTGCATATTTTTAGGCATTAGAAGCTATCTGTAGGCTCTCACAGTGCTTTACTCAGTGTGGGAGACTGAGAGACGGTTTCTCTCCCAGAATCAAATTAATTATATAACCCAGAAGGGAGAGAGGAGATACTCTACTATAAAAGGTAAAGAAAAGCAATGAGGAGGGTCATTTGGGGTGGAAAGAGACATTCCTTCCTTCCAGCAGCGTTATACTTGCCCAGCTACAGTCGGAGGGAAGCATGTCAGGAGTACAGATAGACAGTGATTTTGTGACTAGCCTAAAAACGGCGTATCCGAGCTAGTTCGATTAAAAATTTTCTTTGTCTTTGAATGCGAAAACTTCTTTACTTTATGTTAAACAAGTGTGGGGGGAAAAATAAACTTTGCATCTTCTCCAGTGAGAAGATGTGTTCTCCCTAATGCCTACAAGAGCTTTTGAAATTGAAGTTTGCATCCTGAAAACATACATGGTTTCCATTGACAAGCTTTGAGGTTAACATGTAAATGGATAACAGTTAAATTGTAATAGTTCATTGTGAGTGCAGCAGTCCGTTTCCCTCTCCTCTGGCTGGCTCTGTACACTGTGTGTACAGGGAGAGTGCATCTTTGACAAGAATGTCCAGTAATTCCACAGCTGTGGCGATGAAAGTGGGAAATAAACCCGACCATCACCGACGGAATGTTCTCTAGTGCAGAGGTACCCAACCACCAGCCCATGGGCCGCAACAGCCGTAGGGTATTTGCCACCGGACAGTGAGAACACAGGATTTTTTCAGGAAGATCTGCCCACAGCAGAGCTGCAGCAGGAAACAGAGTAAATGAAATACATCTACAGTTTATGTTTGCTTTGTTTGGAGAAACGATCGCTCTGATTGGAGCTGCGGCGCTGCAGGTAGTCATTTTCCTTTTACTACCAAGATCAGCATCGGTTTTTATGCGCTTACTGTATTTTGGTGAGTAACTTAAAGGTAGAGTAATAAATAAGTTATTGTTTATTAATCTTAAGTCTAGTTTTTCCAAAGCTCTTAGCTCTTTAGGTGTGTAAATATTCTCATATTTTTATGATTATTTATAATTTTTAATATTCAAATAAAAATCACTTGAGAAACAAGATTTTTTCTTTACAAAACAAGACTTGATAGTCTAACAATGGCATAGTCGTCAGTGCTGGAAAAACCATCAGTTTAGATCGACCTTAAAACCGAAAGTAAAATCGAACTGGATTTGGAGAATTGCGACAACCATAATGAATATTGCTGTTACAGTCGGAACCAGAACACTGCAGTTGTGTCACTGCAGTCAGAGAAAGTGAGCGAGCATCCTGCTCAAAGTTGAGTTCTAAAATTCCAGTGCACCATGGAGTGTCTCTCCTGCCAGGCTGCTGACAGCGCTCTCAGCCGAAGAATCAACACAGTGGATGGCAGTAGAGCAAGGTAATTACAGTCAGGGATGCAAACAACTTGCGTTTCGGTGAATGTTGCTTTTTTCTCGTCAATTTGGGTGACTTGTGTGAATCATCCAAACATGTCAGAAGATTTGATTTTTTTTGCATTTTTTTTTTTAAAATGTATTTTCACGATTGATTAACTAGTGAACTCGTCCTCTGATATTACATTAGAACTAAGACGCGGACACTCAGCACATACACCACAAAATAGGCCGAGGGCTTGCGGGATGCCCAAGCGTGCTTCTCGTCCGTCCCGAAATTTTAATCCAACTCATATTAGCTTAGAACACATACACTGGCACACCAATCCTACTCCGAACAACACTTCACCGGACCATGGTCTGTGGGGCAAGAGGGGTGCGAGTGATTCAGGTTCAATTTGCCTGAAGGACTCGCACCCCCAATCCTGCAATTTTAACTGCAATTACCAACAGCACACATTGAGCACTGGGGTTTTCGTCTAATTTTGTGTCGAATTTGGTGCAATTGGGACACGGAAAAGTGTAAATATACTTTCAATAACCAGCGCACAGCTAGCCGGGCGGGGCTTCAGGGCTCTGCGACTGAGTCACAAAGAGTGTCTTATCCCCGGTGTATGACTTAAACCGGTAGTTTCATGGTCTATTGTGGAACACAGGACTGAATCATTGACATTTTGTTAAACTGGCATTTAAATGTCTTAGAAAGTGTTACATTTTGAACGGGCATGTACTGTCTCTAGCAGTGAGGGGACAAACAGGACTGTTGAGCTTGTTATTGTCTGTGTGGTGAGCATATACAGTACATGTGGGTGTAAGACAGACACTGGCTAAGTGTCATCAGGCCAAATGTGACCAGAGGAGTTAGGTAAAGTCACATTTTCATTATCAAGCGGAAATATAACTGCATTGTATCTTAATTACTCAAAATATAAGGTGACCATATACAGTACCATAAGTCTCCATATTTTTGATTTTGGCAACTGAAAGCTAATGCCTGGTTTCCAGCCTGGCAACCGCTTTTAAAAGTTTTTGTTAAACCCAGTCTACCGTAGACAACTACCAGCAGGTTGACGGGTATGCCATGCTCAAGGGCATGTTGAGAGTGTATATTTAAGAGAGAGGTAAACACAAGCTTGTTCACTTCAATGTTTGCTATCCTAACCAGTCTGGTGACTGGAAGGGACAGGCTCCTCATCACAAGCGCCCCCTTCCGCCCTCTATATCTTTTAGGCTAAAGCCACCCTGGTAGTAATAGTAAAATGGCTGGCTCTTTGTTGGAACTGTCCACACCGTAGGGACACACCGCTGAATAGTACCACTCGTAGTGGCATCAGTATCAAACACAATGGATCATGTAGAAACGCAGAGATGAAATGCACAAAAACACACACATTTATCTCACACATAGCATCAGAGGAGCCTCCGATTAAACTTTTAACAGTCGGCAGAGCTCAAATGTGCCCAAATGTTAACATTACATTAAATTTCATTTAGCAGACGCTTTTATCCAAAGCGACTTACAATTGTTCAAACACTGACGGATGCAGCCATCAGGAGCAATTAGGGGTTAAGTGTCTTGCTCAAGGACACTACAGCATGTTAGCAGGAGGAGCCTGGGATCAAACCAGCAACCTTTAGATCACTAGACCACCATCTCTACCTCCTGAGCTACCATCCCCAAATAATAGTGAGAACACATCAGGCTTTAAACTAGTGCCACGCTCCCAAATAAAAATGACATTAAATCCACCATGCACACATCCATGTGCACAAAACTGGATCTCGATGCTTGTTAAGCCACATGTGTGTTTACTCAGCATGCCGTGACCGCCCCGCTGAACCTCCATCCACTGAACAAATTAATTATAAAATCAGATACGGGGAATAACCACATCGATTTCACAGGCATTTATGTTGTTTGAACAGTGAGGGAAAGGGTCTTCTGGGTGCCATTTAAAAAAAATTATATATATATATATATATATATATATATATATATATATACACACAGTATTCCTGACTGAGGATTATTAGTGAATTAATGATCACACTGCCCAGTGCAAACACTAGCAGGTTTGAAGTATTGCCTCTTCTTAGTGTCTTGCAACACGAGGAGTCAAACGCGAAGCCTCACGCTAACTGGATTCCATTTACCAGCTAACAAAGGGCTCGGTGTAATCTAATTTTCGGTAATGTCATTGTGCAAACATGTCTCCATCCAGGTGTTTTTTGGCTGCCTGAGATCTGGAATGAAAGTCCCCTCCCCCTGCAGTGGCTCCATCCATAAATTGGCCTCAGTAAATTCACTTTGTACGTACAGTATGTGTGGTAGCTAGAAAATATTATATCATTATATCATTCATATCATTATATACCAGTACGTCAATTGTTTGTCTCTCTCTCTCTCTCTCTGTGAGTGTGTGAGTGTGTGAGTGTGTGTGTGTGTGTGTGTGTGTGTGTGTGTGTGTGTGTTCCCTTGTCTCTGTATCCTGGTTAGTAGTTGTATTTGCAAGGAAGTCATGCAGTAGGCTATTTAGCTAAACCAACAGACCTATGGTGTATTGTATGCACTCGCTCTGCCTCACTGTTTGACTTTCTGTCTAACTGACTATCTTTCCCTTCTTTCTGTCTCTCACTCTGACTCTCTCCCTTTTTAACTGATTACTCGTAAGGTTATAGAGTTTTGCATGTAACTAGAACTGTCAAGAATGTTTGACGTATGATGTACAATTACATTTTCTTTTGCTATTGGGACCTTGGCTTCAATAGCCCCTTTCGCACCAGTTCACTACCAGTTTAGAACAACAGTGCGAAAGGTTCTTAACATTGTTGTGGCAGTTCCGCCTGCCACACGTCACCCGAGTGGCGTTTTCAGGGACTGGCACAGAGACACAGACGACAGGGTAGAAACCACAAGTTTATTGTAGAGAGTGGGCTAGGTGGACCAAGCTGAGGAGCAGATGGACAGGATGTCATCACAAGGGCTCCGCGCCTGTATGTGTTTGGGGATGGGGGTTTTACCTGTTGCTCATCAGACCAATCAACGAGCAACGGGTATACAGCCACACTGATCCTGGACCCCAATTACCTAGACCCAGGACAGGTATGGCTGCTCAACCCACACCATCCCCACATCACAGTTGTATTTCAACCCGTCATGGCTTCCTCGGGTCTGCTTTAGACAATGCACAGTTTGATCATCAGGTTGGTCAGAATGGTTCCCTTCAAATGTGTTCAATGGCTTGTTGTCTTGTACAAGCAAGCCAGAACAGTCCATCGTTGTCATTTTTGTCAATGGGGGGGCGGGGGGGGCTTAGAGAGTGACGGAGAAAGTATTGCTCTTACGCAGGGTTGCGCACGCCGCTTTTCTTGTTCCATTCAATTACAGAAAATAAATCTACCATAAAGAAACTCTGTATTTGTTTTCTTTGGAGAAACAGTGAACCTTTATGCAGTCTACCGTGTCCAGTAATCGCCTGCAGTGGACATGCGCAGTAGACCAATGGATTATGCACTTCCTTTGTCCCTTAAATCGATCCTTAATTTTCCCAGAAGATCATATCCGTATTTTAGTTTTTTGCTATCCTACCATAAGAGAGGGGTCCGATCCAATATCGGTATCGGGTGCCAATACTGACGTCATTCACTCATCGGAAAATCGGACTGATGTTGTTGATCCCTGTGCAGATCCATATTCCATTCCATAGCATGTGCTGGACCATGAACCCGCTGTTTTATTTTGCAAATTTAATGGTCTGCCCCCTCAAGAATTCAACTCGGCAAATAATTTACGTGTAAAGCACAATGCCTAAATAGGAACTGGAGTTGGGCATACAGTCACGGATTGAAGCAACCATTCAGCTGTGTTTGTCCTCTAAGACATCATGATTCTGTTATAATATGCGCCGCCATAGCTACTGGGTTGTAGTTCCATTCGTGAAGTAGTAGTAGTAGAAAAACACTTGTTTCTCAATAAGTCGTTTTTATTTGAACTAGAGTAGTAGTTCTATTCTAACGCCACTCTGAAACAACTCACCAGATAAGGAGTGAAAACTACACATATACGTGGCCGAATTGGAACGGGCAAGACTGGCCTTTAAACAAATACAAGTAAATGGGGGTGCTGCGTTTTTTTCTGGATAAAAAGCACTATAATGTTCACATTTCTCAACCCATTTCAATGAGTCGTTTTTATATTCAAAAAGTTTTGGAAAAAAAAAATGTTCCTACTCCATGTCAGTTCCAATATGGCGGCGACGTTGACGTACGATCAAAAAGTCCAGATCCAGTTCTTGATATTTTTAAATATTCACCCAAATATTCACTTTGAAAACCTACATCTGCTTGTAAGCGAAGATAAAATGTGAAGTATGTGAAGCTTACTTAACATAGAGTTTAAATTAATTGCTTTGGAATTCATTTAAATTGAATGGATTTTTGTATATGTTTTGCTCTTTTAATAAGAAGTGCTGTGTGGGGCCGATATTGGATAGTGTGAAAATAGTGCATATAATGGTAATTATTGATATATATTCGATAATATCGAATATAAGCCTCAGCCAACTATCTAGGGTTATTCATATGTTGCTATGTATTTCTGTAAAGCTCACAACTGTAGGCAGTTACAGAGAAATTCTTCATCAAAGCAGCCATTAACTTATTTGTTGTGGTATAACTGATTGTACCTGTCCAAGGTAATGCATCCCTTGTTTGTAGTCCGGAGTGGAGCAACAATCTTTTAAAGGAATAGAATAAAATTTGAAAATGATGCTTTTTACAGTACGTTTTAAAAGTAAATAATATTGCTTGATAAATGATAAGTCTTTTCCTACCTACTTCATTTTTCACACCACCTGCTGTGTCTTTAATTGGCAACTTCTCTCCTTGCTCCCTACTATTGTTGATCATCTTAGTTTATCCCTAGAACAAATTAAGAGTAGTTCTTAATTAAATAGAACCCTTAATTGTAAAATGCCATAAAAAAGGACTCACTAAATAGCTTGAAACAGCTTTCCTGGGCTCTGGATTGGATTGGCTCTAGATTTGACTCCTACCTAATACGTGAGTAACTATTTGAATCATTACTTTCTTAATCTTTGTCAAGGTGTTATTTGGATAACTAGTAACAATATTTTTGCCTGGGTAGAATGTTTGCGTGCTACCCCTTGCTCCATTCGCTGCATGAGCTGGATGAGAACTAATTAGGTAAAAAACCTTTCAATGGAATTTTTCCTCAAACTCCGTTCTTAGGAGGTGCCCCAGTAGAAAGTTTGAGCAAAACATTACACCTGGCTCTATTCGCTCTAAAAAAAAAATTCTCTCGCTACCAGGGCAAATATGCTCAGCAAATAAAGAGATCACAGTGAATTTGGTCATGAATACAATTTGCAGTAAGAAAGGTCTTCCTCTGGAGTCACATGACATCAACTTTGCACTGAAATAGAATGATCAATATAATTACAATGTTAAAGTCAATTTAGTGATTTGTTCTAAACACATTATACATGTTAGAAAGTGATTGCTGAAAACATGTGAAAAGACTGAACGATGAAGTACTGAATTGTGGAGTTAGAATGTTAAACTGTTTCTCACCATTTCAGTGGTCCGGATTTTCAGGGACGTGTGACGTAACGCGTTCCAACTTGCCATGCCCCCCCCCCCCCCACCCCACCCCAATTTAAACAACGGGTCGTTTTGGGAATAAACACATGGATATATCTATATATGCATATTTACCTCTGCACCAACGACACATCATAGAAAACTCGAACATAGCATATCAAACCAAACTTTCCTGACTCAACATTCTTAGTCAGGTAAAAGTCACAATATCTTCACATTGAATGTATATTTCTGCTTTTTGTGAGCAGGATTCATTCCAAGACATTTATATGATGATCCCGAGTCCTGAAAACTATATCAATGAATGAATAGGCCTACTTAGATTGAAGGCATTGACCTATCAGAAAAGGGATTTAACTTTTTTTGAAGATACAAAAAGTATTTTGAGTCCGATCTAGAGATGGCTATACCTTGTTACATTACTTGATCAGTTAGCAAGGTCTTGAAAACATTTCCAAGACCTTGCTTATCAAGTAACGCAGCAAGCTATAGCCATGTCTACATTTGCATGGTCTGGAAAACAACGGAAAGTAGTGGATGTACTTGGTACTTGGTATTAGATGATACTTAAATGTTTAAGACTCAAAGTTGTTGTCTGCAGTGAAACAGCAATATTATTTAGTGCCTATGTACCATGTGTTTCAATAGTACTGAAAATGATAATGCTATTGTGGTACTTATGGAAGACATACTGTATAATAGACGAGGCAAGGGTAGATGGAATTTTACACCAGAATAGGCTAAATGCTAATATACTGTTTAGGGGTCCTTTCTAAACTAAAGTCCCAAAAACTAGCATTAAATTGCAATTAACTTATTTAGAATTCTTCCATAATTATTAGCATTGTGATTATGGTCGTTCTAAGACCTGGAAGTGGTAAATACTCTGGATCAAGTGATCATGTGGTATGAATATTTGGTGCAAACAGTCCACAGTGTAGAACATATATGGAATATATACCCTTAATGTACATTAATTTCTTCTGAGGGCTCTTCTGAAGAACTTGAAAAGATCCAATTAAAACCTTCCTGCTTCCCTCAAACCGTACAGTACATCCGCTGCATATGTGAAGTGGATTTAGCATGTGAAATCAATACAGCTTCATTGGTTTCACTCGGATTCAGCCAGCCGAATCATTTCATGGAAAGAGCAGGCGGCCTTAATATTCTGTACGCTCAGTATCTGGCCTCAGAGAAATGTGAGTGTGATATCCCCTGGAGGGGACAAAAATGAACTGCTGAGTCTTAGGAGGCTACAGAAATGCAGATTTTTTTTTTTTTAAGACGTACCTGCCACAGTGGAATGAAAAAGAGAAACGGATGTCTCCTGTGTTGGCAGCTGTAAACTAGATGACAGAAAGTGACCTCTCTTTCTCCCATGTTCATTTGTTTTTAGATTACTCTACAGTAGGGCTATTTAAGTAATGTTTGATGGGATCCAGGTTATTTAACATTTTACTACTTGAGGGGCCATGAATATTCGATTTCCCAATCTAACATTCAACACGGCAAGAGAAATCACTTCTGCCTTTCTCAACTTGTCCACAAGAGTCCCAAAAACATTAAATGCATGGTCCTTCCCCCTTCTCATGGTTGACAGATAATGGCATGTTCTTGATTGAATCCATCACACTTGTTTTTTTTTCCATCAGTAACAAGTATACATTCCTTGACATGATATCACGCCTGTGCTCATAACACAACATAAGGCTGCACATTTTCTGACAACGGGCATCGGAGCCGAATGGGAAAAGTTTGAGTGTATTGTCTTGAAGTTCCTTCTTAAGTTATAATATTTAATTATGGAAACTGTTTCACTGCAAAGGAAACACACAGGCTTTGTTCCAACTGGTATGAATATATATTTATGTGTCCACTCACTGTTAAATCGAAGAAAACTGTGGAGGCAGTGGGCAGACTATGCGACTGACTGGACTGTATGTTGATAGCGGCTACCTCAATTGCCAGGAGAAATGGAAAAGTTGAGCGTGCAGCTGAAATATAATGTATAAAATATGTTAATCTCTGAATGAGTTTATGGGAATTAATCCAAGCGCCACTACAAAATCAACAGTGTGCCATATCAGGCCCACGGGCCCCCATTTGGGCCCCCGACACTACAGGGCTTCAAACATGTTGGCATAGAAACCAAATAGTTGTATAAAAGCAAATGAAAAACTCTCTCTGTTTATTTGGCCCATGACCAAGGTTTGGTATCAAATGTCCACTTACTGTAAGTGGAGTGCATTCTTAAAAAGGAAATGCAAATCCAAACAAATATAATCTACTGTTTCATGCGTATTTCCTAGAAGTTCCAACTGATGTTTTTAAAATTATAAATAACAAACAGTTGCTCTACGCATGATAGATTATACCACAGTCCACTGAGGAACATTTATTTTAAACTTTAAATTGAAATGCAAGTTCTCTTATACCCTAGCAAAGACTCAAGGCAAATTTATTTAAAATACTTGATTAGGTTTATCTTTTGATTACATATAAAATGTATTTTTGTGGTGGAGCAAACTTCATGCACATAAGTAGAAGTACAGTAATGTGGAATAACACAATCTATGATGTCCTTCATTTCCATTAGAATTGTACTTTATTTCTTTCACTTTTGGCTTAGTTGTTTTGATAAAACATGTTTTGTGACATCTATGATATGTTTGTTGATAGAATATGGCAAAATGTCTTCCTTTTAAACATCCAAGGCACCCAAAGCAATTTAACCTTTATTCATATTGGGTAACCTACCCAAGAGCATGCATGCTCTTTTTCAGCAACATCCTGATTCACATTCCTACACTTGCACCACACACATCATATTCAAAAACCTAATAATAATGATTAATATTAAATAAATTCACTAAATTATTAAAAGGCCACAACATTGTGGTTGATACCGGTTTCTATCACCGGAATTGTGGAAGACTATTTTTCTCTTCTCTGGTTGTCGGCCGTTTTTATAGTCTTTTCCCCTGCATTTTCACAACACAACAATCGTCTTGGCTCTGAATTGTTTTCAGTCCTTGCTGCATTGATCTCTTTCTGCTCTGACTCAGTCCCACCACAGAAGGGAGGGAAGCTTGTTAATGACATCTCCAAACACCTCTGCTTTCTGACATTGCACACACTGTCAACAATAGCTTCGTATTACGCCAAACCCAAACCCAAAGCTTTTCTTTTTGTTTAGTGTTTATTATCATGGATTTGCAGTTGTTTTTACATTTATTTTCTTCAATCACAGAGTGTTGTCAGCGGTTGTCGTACGGTCACACCGCCGGCGATGAGGCTTCCGTGCACCTGGCTTTTGTGGGCGTGTCCGCTCAAAATCGACTGACTGTTGTGGCTGTGGCTGGCTGTATGTGCGGCAAACATTTCAAAGCTCTCTCCCTTGTCATTGAGAGTGTATCTTTCCTCCTATTGGCTGTCGCCCGGTGCTCAGTGCTGCTCATTTGAATAAAGTTGAAACCTGCTCAACTTTCCTTGCCAGAGGAAGCCGACCTCTGTTTGAATAAGTGCTACAGGAGCTTTGCATAAGTGCTATAGCTAAAACACCATGACGGAATCCTCCTTGTTTTCGTCTTTCTGCTTTTGATAGATTCAAATACTACAACAGACCTGCCAACCTGTATGCATTCTGTGTACCAACTATGCAATTCTTAGTCAAAATACGCAGGTACGACACGCGAGCTAAAACTACGCGACAACTCTTTTTTTTTTTTTTTATTATAAATATATAATTGTAATTGAATTACCGACAACAAACAATCAATCATAGAAAACAGTAGTGTACATTTATTTGGTATTTAAACTACATCCCTCAGATTGGACCAGATGCTACGACCTTGTGATTGTGGTTCTATAACCCCTCCCTCTCCTCTCACTCACTCCACATCCATTAAGCAGTGCACTGACCGCAACGGTACTTTATTATCCACCGAGGTGTAATGCTGCATTATGAGGTAAAATGGGAAGTGGGAGAGTAACAATCAAGCAGAAAAATGTGACCTTAATGTTTACTTATTAAACTCGAGATTCACCAATCCCTTGGCCGGTTTTCAGCTTGATCGGCCATGACCGGTGACCGATCGATCAGTGTCAGATATATTTTCAGAGTCTGTGCAGGTCAAATATACATGCCCGATACTGTGCTCATGTTTTGTACTCGTAAAAATGCTCTGATACTAAAACCTGATACCAACGTAATGTAACCACAGTTGTTGTTGACGCAAAAAAAAAAGAGAGCGAAAGAAAGAAAACTTTAGGCTGTTAGGAGGTACTTCAAGGTAAATAAGATGAGATAAATTATTTATTTATAGCCTCACAATATTCCAAAATTGTGCAGATTGCGTTTCTATCGCTGTCGCAGCGGAGCTCCGATCTTGATGGACGCTTTAACTCTTTTTTTGAAACTCAGTTCTTGACGAGTCCCTCAGTAAAACCAGTCGTTCCATTTGATTTAGTTGGTTTAATTTACTTGAGGGAAGTTATTGGCCATTTATTTATTTATTTTAATGATCGCAATTTCATTTGGAATGGCAAGTACCATATCAATATAATACCAATTTATATTTAGAAACTTGGTGACCATCCCATATTCTATTTTACTAGAACTCAGTGACTGTTCCATGTTGTATTTTAATTTATTGAAACGCTGTGAACATTTCCTGTTCTATTATTGTTCCATAGTGAATAATGCACAATAATTAACACACAGTGTCAACAATGTCAGCAATCTCACTATTGTGTTAACTGGAAATTGCAGTAGTAGTCCATATGTGCAGCTGTCCTGTCACATCAGTGTGATCAGATCACAGGATGTATTTGTCATCGACGTACTGCAAATCTACCCAATGAGACCAAATGTTGAGAAAATGTAATTTCTCAGATCATGGATATAAAATTCAAAATGATCGGACAACAATATAAAATATATTTTACAGTCAATGTTTTATTACGTATTACATACAATTGAATGAAAATCTGAATCTACAGGTCTAGTTGGTAATCATGTTCGGTAACTTGACAAGATGATGCATTTCAAGGGATATATTCAAATGAGAAAAATGTATTTATATATTCAGCCGTAGTAGCTTGCATACAATGTGATTGGCCTCGTTACGAGACGGCAACAGTGTGAATATCTGCTGCAGTAACTCAAACGCCACAGAGACTCCTGTTACACTATTGTAGTACTCAAAATATTTTCCCAAGGTTGGCAGGTCTGCTACAACAACCTGCTTGCTTTATTCATATTTGGGACTGATTTCACCGTGAATGAGCTTTACTAGCCCTGTATGGAGGCTGGTGTTACAACAGCTCTACATTTATGGCGTAACTGGTTCTTTTTAGGACAAATGCCTATGGCACAATACAGCAAGGGTTTAACCACACACCATAAATGGTTGTTGATGAGTGCAGATTTTCTATTTCATTCAATATTCTTTCTGTCAAACAAAATTGAGTTAGTTGTTACTTTACATTGTTTGGCCTCTAACTTTATTTTTGGGAAATAATGTGATTTTTATTCATCAGAAAAAATAGACACATTAATGCAAATTCTACACTGTATCCCGACCAAGGACATGAGGTAGGGCAGCGGCCTGTATGGGACTCTAGGTAATTCCAGTGCAGTTCTTTTGGGTCTTTGCGTTGTTTTTCTTTCATATGGTGTGTTTTTATGGGAGTCAAGCTTTGGGTTCCCGTTGACATTTCCTCCTCAATGCTTGGACTTTAACTTTCAAACTATGATTTTGTTTCGAGTTCAAGTTGAAGTTCAAGAGATTATTTGTCACATACATATACATACATATATGCAGTGAAATGTCATGATATAACTGAATTTTGAATTTTGCTTAACTGACAGCTCAACCTGCTAGCTTCATTCCACACAGTGATTGTTTAAAAGAAAGACTTATGTATTCTATTCATTATGTAAGTGCCTGTCGGAAGGGAGTCTGTTCTGAATGAAAGACACCCAGAAACGCACACCAAATGGAATTTAGCCAACAGCAAAAACAGGAGACTGAGATTGAGTGTACTTTTGTATTTATGTTCTAGTACTACGTCCAGCCCATACTATACATGGACATGCAGTTTCAACCGAGGGAATCATTTAGTATTTACGGTGGTAAAAACACTGAGTCTTCTTGAGACAGACGCTATTATCCAGGAATTATTAAACTCAAAATCTTATCATCTAATGTTGGTGTCCAATGAATTTATTCAGGCAAGTTTTGTTTACCTTTAGGACTGATGTTGAGAGAAAATAACAGTTATTCAGAGATTTTCAATGAAATCAAGAAACAACTGTAGCTCTGATAAGTAGCATGTTAAAGCAGTGACGCTTTCGCCTTCTCAAGTGGAATCAATATACAAAATACGGCAAAATCTAGTAACTTTGACAAATACGTGTTACTGTAGTTGTCAGTGGGACCAGGAGATCATTTTAAAGGTTTCTCACCATTTCATTCAAACTTCCCAAAACCCGAAAATAGAGACAATATAGAAATAAATCTAAAATATCCGGGTAGCAGGTAGACAGTGTTGGAAGTACTCAAAATGACTCTAGCAAAAGTGAAAGTAGCGCACAAGTTTCAAATTAAATGAATAGTGCTCTTAAATGCACTTAAGTATTTAGTATAGCAAATAATTGTCATATCCATAACTTGACAAAAATACATGTTACTGTAACACTCAATGTGACACCAGTATGGTCCTTTAATTCTTCATCTGACTCTTCCTCAGGTCTTTGTGACCTAAACAATGGACTGGTTCGTAATGCTGGCGCTTTTGTCAAAGCGTCTCTCTCTCTCTCTATCTCTCTATCTCTATCTCTCTCTCTCTCTCTCTCTCTCTCTCTCTCTCTCTCTATTTCTCTCCGTTATCACTCTTGGGTGAGTGTTTGAGCAGCGTGTCCCCAGTCAACCTCTCCACCACCAGCTGACGGGTGAAGCTGTAGCCTAATTTGAGTTTATGAGGTGTGGGACCACTGGGTGTTGTCCTAGCTGCCATTTTAGAAGAGGAGCTTGGAACGAACGCCGAGCCTCCACGGGGGGGGGGCTCCTATCGGTCGTGAGTATCTCGCCGTCACGGGGTTGTACGGGGGGCTCGGACCTCACGGCGTCCCCTTCAAGCTGCCTCCCTGAGCTCCTCATGTACGCACGCACAGACGCGTCCTGGAGCCGTGAGAGTTCGCGTTCTTTCGTTGAACCCTCGCCCCGCTTGGATTGGTGAGATGTTATCCCATTGAGGGGAAATATAATCTAACAAGGGAAGTTTGAAATAGGTAGATCTGAGATTATTGCTCACACGACAGAACAGTTGAGCTGGTCCAAATGAAGATGTCGTGTCTGTCTGCCTGTGTATGTTTTTTTTTTCCCTCCAGGCCTTATTTGGTAATATGGAAGAATGGCGGAAGAAGTGCTCAGTACCTTTTACTTGAGTAATAACATATCTAGGGTCCAATGGATATGGATTTTCTGTCACCAATACCGATTTTAGGGGGCAAAAATTAGATAACCAATATTATCCGCCGATATTTTTGCCATGTGATTATGTTTTTTTGTTTAGTTTTTTTTTGCAGGTAATAAATGGTCTTAGGAAAACATTGCTTTATTGAACAAAATTAATATGAATGTGTATAAATAAAATTGAATGTATGATAACAAAATAAATATTTCCAATGAATACTTAACTCAAACAAAATAAGTTTGAACCGTGTATATTATTAACTCATATAACAGAAGCACAAATTAATATTAGCATAAAAAGCACTGGCACTCCGTCCAGTGTCCTTTGTGGCATAGTACGCACACATTTATTTAACAAATCTAAAATGAAAATAGTATTTTATTTAAAAAAAACTTTTTTAAATCCCTCATTTTTATTTGTTACAATTCCAGGACCAATCAGGTTGTGATAGGGCCTGTCGCTTTAACAGATTGCATTGTGGGTAAGTCCTGTTGACACGCGGCTAGAGGGGGATGCGTAGGATGATGGAGAGATGGCTATGAGACCAAATGCACTTGTTGTGCGTTATTACTTTTCCAAAGTTGAAGGAGTACTGCCTCACGTTGTCTCTGTGAAAGGAAATCACTCATTGTTGGAATTTCCCAACAACATGGTTCCATTCAAACAACTAAACAGTACATGTCCAAGGCATTTCAACTTCATAAACTTTTGAGACTAAAATAAAACAGACACGATTCAGACCCGTTGTTCTGGAGCTGCAAGCGAACTCCATATGAGGACACAAACACAGAATATGTTTTTGACTGACTTGGGGGTGAGTAAGGCATGTCAAATATTTCATTGTTAAAACCCCAGCAGGGATGAAAATTATGTTATAGTAGGCCTGTCTCCATCAGCTTACTATTGACACTGACAATCCTTTGATGGTTATTTAATATTCTCCAAGATTACATTTAATCTTCTCTAAAGTCAAATGTCCACAGATAAATATTGACTTCATTCAATTTTTAGTTAAGGAATAGGAAGTTAGAAGAACATTTCAACGGATGCTGATAGTCCTGCGTAACATAAATATCAGCCAATATTATTGGATAGGGCTGCCAGAACGAAATTGGAATAGAATTTTATTTAAAAAACATTTTTTTTACTTTTCAAATTCTGAAATTGCCATTCAATCGTGTATTTTTTTAAATAAATAAGAAGTTGATTTATAGATGTTTTGGCTAATGTTAGCAAATCAATTCACATGTGATGAGCAATAAGGTTCAATATAAGTTCATCCAGTTTGTTGCACAGTTAACACACATTAGAGACACATATTCCCGGTAACTGTGCGAAGTCCGTGTCGGAGGAGACACATGAGAGCACCGGAGCGGTGCGTTTTGCTCTCCTCCGGTGTTTCACTGTGTGTACAGGGAGAGTGCGCCTTTGACCAGAATGTCCAGTTATTCTACAGATGTGTCGATTAAAGTGGGAAATAAACCCCGACCATCACCGACGGAATGTCCTCTAGTGCAGATGTTCCCAACCACCAGCTTGCGGACTGTGCTGGGCCGTGGGGCATTTGCCACCGGGCCGTGAGAACATGGGCGGGATTTTTTCAGGAGCGATGACAGCAGGAAACGGAGTAAATTAAATACATCTAAAGTTTTTATTTGCTTTGTTTGGAGAAAAAATTGCGCTGATCGGAACCATGAGTAACACCCCCAGTTCTAAATTTGACAATTAAAAATTGGAATATATTTAAATTTAAAAAATAATAACACATACAAATTCAAATGGGATAATAGAGGAATATCTGCAACCCTATTATTGGACTACCGATATATCGTTCGAGCCCTAATACCCTATCCTGACACCAAATTATTGTAGTTAAAGTGAAAGCACCACATTGATATATCTACTTAAGTAAAAGTAAATAAGTGCTTGCTCTTGAATATACTGTATTCAAAGTAAAAACACTGATATAACAGTGCCTATAATATGGCATAAAGTGCTACTGTACCCTTTTTTTCTGCAGATCAGTGCTCATGTCAACCCTGATTATAATTGACAAAAAAATAGTATAGGTTGTGCTTTAGTGATTTGCAAAGATATGGATCTTTGATGATATGGATGATTGATGAGAGATTCTAATCAATTTGAGAAATCCATTGTGTTAGAAACATGGTAGAGTAAAAGTTGAAAGTCTCCGAACCTGAATTTAATTAACTTGAGTGCTGATGCTTGAAAAATGTACTTAAGTGCAGGAACATAGTACTTCATATTTTTCACCAGTGGTAGCGTGTCTGTCAGACTAGGCGTGTTATGATTCAACACGATTCTGTATTGTGTTTAGCCTATTTATCCATTCCCTGTGTGTGTTCTGCTTTTGAATGGCTGCCTGGCCTCAGTTCCTGCTCTCTACAGGAAGTGTACTTTTGTGTTTTTCATATTTTTTACTGCATGTGTGTGCGTGTGTGTGTGTGTTCTGTTCCCCTGGCGGGACACCACAGATGGTGGAGGGCTGTGTTTGATGGGCTTGGCTCCTCTACATGTGCGAGCACATGCTCCTGTGTGGTGGGGAGTGTGTATCATCCTCAAATAGGGATGCTGCTCAGACTCATGCAGAACTGGAAGATGGACTGTAGAAGCCCCCTAGCATTGCCTAAACTAGAGGTCTCAAACCCAAATAACCTAGGGTTTCCACTGCTCAGGTGGTCTTCTCACAGGGGCTCCGTGTTGAACGTCAAGGGAAAAACAAACTGTTCCATTTTCTTTATTAATTTTATTTGTATTTTTTACACTTTGCATTGCCTAATATACATAATACAAGACAAAACTTTATTAATCCCCATCGGGAAATGTTGGTGTCACAGAAACAATTCAAGAAAGTAAATATGATATTAAAAAATAAGATAAAAAATAACAAATATTCACATCTATCCACAGGTTACAAGGATAAGCACTATTCTAGTGCAAGTTTCATTTATTTTTTTCGGTGAGCTGGATTCTGTGCAGTTCCTCATGGTTACTCATTGATGGCCCCCTAATGATGCCCCCAGAGGGAATTTAATCTTTTACTTCCCGTCTTCCTCGGTCAGATCAGAGCTCTGGAGCTCTGAGCATAAGTAAGCCTGGAAGTGGGGGAGATCCAGACTCTGACACCCAGCAAACAGTTTATTTTGTTGGACATTTTTTGGGGAGCAATTTGTTTTCTATAGTAGTTCTAGTTTGTAGCATTCTGGATGTTTTTACGATATTATTATTTTAAAGTAGAAAATGGACAACAAATAGACTAGTGTTTCCAAATGGTATTATTGTTTGCGCCGCTGTTGCAAGGACAGCGGCTTTACTTCGCTTTACATTTTCCTCCGAGTGCTCCGTGAAGAGATGATTAGACTCCATTCGTAATTCCATTAGGTTCGATTCTTTACTGTCATTTCTCAGCATACATTGAGAAGGAAATTTGTCCTCTGCATTTGACCACCTTCTTTGCCTCCTCCGTCGAAAGGGTTCTTTTTCTCTTGCCGGGTAGGGTTTCCACTCTCACTTCGGTCGTTCCACCGTCCACCATTACCACTACTGGGGAAGCTACCAATAGCTACCACGGAAAACAAAAGCGATATCCTCTTCCTCTTTTGGTTGCGCAATGGCTTCCTTTGTGCCGTAAATCCAGCCTTCATTCTCTCGGGATAGTGTACACGGTGGCAGACAGAATTGCATAGTGAAAGGCGAGGCTTATAGGCAACCAATCTAAACGCTGATGGTATCATAATTCTACATCCATTACACTGTGCAATCAGCATTAACTTCATAATGATAAGTTAAAGCAAAAAAGTTGCCTATTTCCACTTTTAACTAATTATAAAGACGCAAGATGTATCGCAGGCATAACTTAGCTTTTCGTGATGCTGGAAGGTGTACCCCCTGAGTTTCACAGGAGCTAGGCTAGTTGATCCCCTTTTGCACAATCTGTTCAAGGTGGGAATATTGCGCCTTTATTCCACCTCGCAGTTCTGTGTAAAAGGTACAAAGATGGAACGGGGGTGCATTGTTGATCCACTTCTGAGATGGCAGCGGATGCAATCATAGAGGCGAAACGGGGCCGAAACGCCGTCTGTGTAAAAGGCCCAGCCGGGATGCCGGCCTGGAGTATTATGTTTTGACGACTGACTGTCAGTTGCTGGCAGAAAAAAAACTCAGCAAGTCAGCACCGTCCTCACCCACGGCTACAGGGTTTATCAAATTAAATGATTTTATGTAATTTTATGGTTTTAAATAATATGTTTATTACATCAGTGTGATTCTCCTCAAAAGTATGTTATACATCACACTAGAGGCAGTCCCTGTCACACCCCCATGAACACGGCATTGTGCCGGAAAGCCGGCATACTGTATATCTAAAATCACACACAAGGGCGGCATTATGCCGTCTTTGTTTGACATGGCTTTGCTCTTTTACAATGAACCAGAGACGGACCTTCTCCCGGCAACATTGCGGTATCTCTGTATAAAAGTGGCGTCTGTTGGCATGAAATTATGGCAGGTGTACTCCACTAGTTTCGCAGCAGCTAGGCCAGCTGAGCCCCTCTGCGGTCTGGCATTGAGCTAAAAGAGTTGCATGCCCTTAACTTAATTGAACCGTCCACCATTGAATAAAAAAATGAGCAAAAGAAAGAACCCAGTGTCATTTAAACAATACATTTAATAAATAGAGACAGCCCGGCAGCCTGGTTCAGTCTGCGGCAGCGACAGTCACATCGGCTATACGTTATCTTCAGGTAGCTTTTATTAATCTGCTCCGTGATCTTTGTGTGCGACATCAAAAGCAGACCTCCACCCCTACCCCCTGCTCCACCTCCACCCAGCCGTTTCAGCAGCGCTCTGTCACACACAGGTGCTCCGTCTCCTCCATGTCCTCTCCTCTATATCTTCCTCTGTCCCTGTTTGCCTTCATCGCTCTACCTCCTGCTCCCACGAACACTCTCGCTCTCTCTCTTAGTCATCCCATCTCTCTCTCTCTCTCTCTCTCTCTCTCTCTCTGATGTCTCATTGTGTCTCCCTCTCATTTCTCCTTTCAGTTTAATTTCTACTTCCTTTTGATACGTTCTAGATGGTCTGTCTTCTTTGAGAACGCCGCCACTTTAATCTTTTCCCCTCCCTTTGCTGTCGTTGCCCCCCCCACCATCACCACCAGCACCACCCTCATCCTCTTCTCCTCAGCATGTCTTTTTCTTTTGCACTGTCTCTATCATCACTGTCATTGTCATCGTGACACGTGCCCAAAAGCTGTAAAACCGTGAAGCCGTTTGTGCTGGAGCACCTGACAAGGTCGAGCTCACACCGGATTTAAAAAATGACAACAATAAATCCCTGTAATGACTTATTGACTGACTAATCTCCCAGAGCCTATACATAGAACGTGGCGCTCTCACATTCGCAGCTAAGCTTGACACGTTTTGGGGCCTGACGTCACCAAACGGGCCTATATTTAGGAAGGTGTCATCAACAATGTCTCCGATTTCTGTCGCTGCAAGTGCTTTATCTGAGGTGAAGACTTGCGCACGGATGTGTGGAATCCAGGTTGCAGCAGGGTTTCAAAGCCGCTGCGCCGGGTGAAAGTGGAGGTAAAGGGGGTAAGAAAAATGAAAAGGGGAGATAATCCCATTGTGTTTCTGCTTGATGGGACGCAGCATTTCTGTCTGTTCCGCCTTGTTTCTTCATTTTAACACGATCCAGTGGGTTTTGATTTTTGCTCTGTGGTGTTTCTGGTGTTCTGAGATCTTGTTCGATGCTTTTAATTTAGGTCTTTTAAAATTGACATTACAGCTGTTTGGGTGCCAAAATGATGGCCTAGCTTTCTACATCATGTCGAGGAGAGTTGTTGGTCAACTCATCCCCAGGCCTGGCCACACCCCCTTGGATTATTTTTTCCTTTGATTATCAATGGGAGCGATATTAACATGAGATTAACTGGGCGGGGCAACAGCCATCAACAGTCAGTTGATCAGGATCAGACCCAGGGTCTTCAAAATCAGTAATGTCATAATAATTGTTCCTGAAAAAGGCATTATTCCTATCTGACCCAAGAGTCATTATTTGGTACTAGGGGTATCTGTCCATCCCTAGTTCAGTTAATACAAAAGAGGATTCAAACCGCGGGAAGCAATGTTGTTACGTGTGTATTCGCATATTTTTTTCTTCTTTTCACTATAGTTTAAACTTTTTTACTCTTTTTTTTCTGTCTCAGGTTCGTAAGCAGCCATGACAAAGTCCTACGAGTTCAACTGGCAGAAGCATCTGCCGGAGTTCATGCAGGAAGGAGCCTCATTCGACAGGTTTGATGAGGTAAGGCCACTTCATCCAAACATCATTCCAGTCGTTGGGTGGAGAAATGGTATTCACGGAGTAACCACTTTTAGCCAGAGGGCAGGTCTTTATTATTCTCCATTTATCTTTACATGTGCCCTGGAAGTGAGAGGTGTTTTACACTATGGCAGAGCCTTGTCAATGAACCCAGTCATTACCCAGGTCATCCACTGCTGTGACCCACCATCATCCTTTACCTGAATGATCACCTTCAGGCTGGAGCAAGAGGACACACACACACACACACACACACACACACACACACACACACACACACACACTCACAAACATCCTGTTCAAGTCATAGAAGAAAAGCAGGGGCAATTTATTTATGGTCTGGTTCGTCATTGTGTTAGTCATAGCTGCAGCTGGAGGCCGGCTCGAGCCACCGCATCGATCAGCTTCATTAAGAGTCGTTGCTGTGGCGACTTCCTGTCTGCACCAAGTGTTACTGGGGGCTCAACCCGGCATGAAGGCGTGACCCGGTGTGTGCGCGTGTGCGTGCGTGCGTGTGTGTGTCTGTTTGTGTCAGGTATGGATCCACATAGAATTGTATGAACAATAAATACTATCCTATCATCGATTTGTTAGTAGATTGGAAACGGCGATACCGAATACTTCAACAAAGACTCAGCAATGAAGACGAGCGTCCCCAAAACATATTTATTTCAGGACCGTTTGTGTTTTTATCATCTCAAATTCAGTAATAAATCTTAATTCATGTGTTTTGTAGATCCGAGCGCCTAACTCTACAACGTTACGAGCAGACGCTAACTGTCACAGGCAGGTTACGCACACACACTGTAACACACTCCACCGCATCAGGAAATCCCCTTGGTCCTCCATGTGTGTGTTCGCCCACAGCGGGTCTGGGAGGAACCCCCGCCCCCGCTCGAGAAGAGACGAGAAACTTAAAAGCGGCGTAGGAAAAAGCATCATCAAATCACACGGCATTCTAAAGTGAGCCGTGAAACTGGGCCGACGGGTCCACAAATAAATTCTACAGAGTATTGCTGTAGAATGTGGCCAACCCGGACTGGGTCGAATGGCCGTGGCGCGGATTGGCCTGGATATCTCGAATAGTCATAATGTGGAGCTCAAGTCACCAGGAACGGTGAGGTTGGACGTTACCATTTAAAGTTTCCAGCTCGAGCCCCATTAGCATCACTTTGTTTATCGCTATTATTCCTATGCATCACACTGAAGTCGCTGGAGAAAATGCCCGGGTCCATTAAGCTGATTCATGCCGTTTGATGACCGTATCCCAGCGCCAGACTCAAATTATCCAAATGCCTCCGTTTGGAGCTTGGATTTATGAGATATACTGTATGCTTTGGGCTGTTGTGGCTGTAATGGCTAGCGTGACTATGAGCATGAGCACCGTGTGACCCCTACATTTTGCGTGTCCTGAATTGAATTACGCTGTAAATATTCTGGCCAGTGGAAGATCTGGAGCCTTCGCTGATATTGAGACCATGGGAATATTAGGAGGTGAGAGTTTGTTGCCTTTTTAAGATAGTAGTGGCTCAGGTTGCTCAGTCTAACATAATATCTCTCCTAAAATCCATATCGCGTCCTCCACCTCATCTATGATTCTCTTTTATGATGAAAACTGGTGTAATTGCAGTACGAGGCAATGGGGTGGAATCAAAGCTCTCACCTGCACTGAACCAAACATCTCATACGCTGGATACGTGCAAATGTTTAACGGTGAGGTGATCTATAAGTGATGGAATCTGACTTGCTCCTTCCTCGCTCATCCTCAGCTTAATTTAATATAAAAGAAATCACTGACCTCAGATACCTAGTAATTACATGCAGACAGTGATTACTACTCTTAGGGAAAAGCGTGTGTGTGTGTGTGTGTGTGTGTGTGTGTGTGTGTGTGTGTGTGTGTGTGTGTGTGTGTGTGTGTGTGTGTCTGTGTCTGTGTGTGTGTGTGTGTGTGTGTGTGTGTGTGTGAGAGAGAATAGCTGTTACTGTAGCTTGGCTAATAGCAGGGCTGCAGGGGACATGTGTTGATTAAAGTGAGGTACACATTGGTCACATGCAGACGAAAGATACTGTACACACGAACAGGCTGTATGTTCTCTCTCTGGGTCGAGGACAAATACACTCAAAAAAATATGGTAATCAGGATGGATTTTTCCAGAAAACACTCTCCACCCACTGAAACCCCATGGAGCAACAGATGGTAGTGACAGGTAATATACGAAAGGGTGTGTGTGCGTGTGTGCATGCGTGTGCGTGTGCGTGCGCTAGTGTGTGTGTGTGTGGAGTGTGTGTGTGTGTGTGTGTGTTAGTGGCCCAAATAATAAAAACCATGCAAGAAAGACAGAGAGAGCAGTGTGACGGCTCTGAGCATCCTTGTTTATCCATTGAATGGAAACAACGTCATTCGTTTTTTCCTCCTTTTGTTCATTCATTCTTTTGTGCTTTTGATTATCCCTTCACTTTGTAATATTACAATTGTCCCTTTGTCTCTTACTTTGCGTTTTTCAGTTCTTCTTCATTTTTTGTTGATTTCTTAGTTATTTTCCTTTGTTTCCATCCCTTGTTTCATACTGGTCATTGATTTAGCAAATATTCAACCATTTGACATTTTATAAACCGTGTGTTCATTTTTTTAAAACATTTTGTTGTTTGTTGTGTGTAGATTCACTTTCCTTCACCTTTTAATTTTTTTGTTATTAAATTTTCCCTTTGTCTCTTACCTGTGTGTTTTTCTTTGGTTTATTTCTGAATTATTTTCCTATCTCATGCCTCTTGACTATATACTGTCCTATATTGTATAACTTAACGGGAAACTGTCAGTTGAAGCTATTCTGTCAATACTGGGATCGATTTAAAATATTTTGATCACTCAGGTTGACTCCCAATGATCAATAAACAAGGTTTATGTGAAGAAAAACACCCCAACAACATCCTTTTGTCATAGAATGAATTAAATTAACCAAGCTCCAGATGAAAATGTGTGTGTGGAAGCACCCTGGAGACTAAATGGATGGGAATGAGATGTGACTAGGGCCACTGAAGAGGTCAAAGAAATGCACATTTTCAATACCCTAATGACTGTGTGTGTGTGTGTGTGTGTGTGTGTGTGCGTGTGTGTGTGTGTGCGTGCGTGCGTGCGTGCGTGCGTGCGTGCGTGCGTGCGTGCGTGCGTGCGTGCGTGCGTGCGTGCGTGCGTGCGTGCGTGCGTGCGTGACTGCGTGCGCCCCCCCCCAAATACACACACAAACATGGATAATCAGACACAGACTCCCTTTATTTTCTGATTGGAAATTGATTGGCGGGATCCCAGGATGCGGGTGATTATTCCAGGTTGTCGCCATGGGGATGCAGCAGTCTCCTGTTGACACACCAAGATGGATGCCAGCGGAACAGAATGCGAGGTGGAGAACGCCACAGGTTATTTAGCTTCAGCCGCTCCTTATGCCAAAGGGGATTAATGTGCAAGGATCTGACAGGTTCTTTAATGAGGCTGTCATGACAACTCCCCTCACGTGTCCATGGGTTTACACTGGTCATCGATTTAGGAAGTATTCAACCTTTTTAAATTTTATGAAGGCATTTAGATAAAAGAAGAAAAAAGTAGTTCAATCAGAAATAAGACAAGCAGAACTGTATGGCAAACTAAACAATCTGTCTACATAGCCTGTAAACATTATTCCAAACATTTTTTGACATTATTTTAAGTCTTGAATGCTGGGAAATGCTTCACTAATATAGAGTAAAAGCACCAATACACAGTGTGAATTACTAGTAAAGTACTAATACACTATGTATAATCCTTGAATTGAATTGTGTATGGTGTTGGTAATAATAATCATAATAATGCTAATAATACTAACATATTTAATAACTATTTTTTTTAATCATCACTACACACGGATACTATTTCATTTATCATTGGAATGTCAGCAATTGTTATGGATCATATGCATATGCACACTATTTTAGAAATGCAAAATGTACATAATGTATTATCGCTACATTTCAACGGTGCTGTGGGATTTATTTGTTCTTTTCAGTAATCAAAAAATCAAACATTAAGCAGATTAGAATCAATGGTGTATGAGAGAGGTTGACGTAGATGAAGTATATTCAAGATGGTAATTTGCAAACAGCTGTGGGATTTCAGCCATCTTCCCACCTCCACTACCACTTCATGTTGGGGTTTTTTTATCACCTGGACAATGCTGTATGTGCGTGTGTGTGTGTTGATGGGCGTTGCTCAGTGTTTTATTTCTGTTTTATTTGTTTGTTTTATTTATTTCATAAATGACTCATTCAACTGTGTGTGTGTGTGCGTGCATTTTGTGTTTATGTTCCTATTGTTTACCTATTCTGGATCTGGACCTTGTGTGTATGTAGACACAAATCATTCATGCAGGTGCATTTCTCTTGGTGTGTGCGTGCGTATCATCGTCGTAGGTGCAAAGGCTCTTACCATTTCAAATAACAGACTTGTTACCTTGTCTTTGACTGTTAAAAGACCCTTGTGATAGATGGGGGAAAATATACAGGAGAGGATTATACACACACCCACCTACACACACACAGAGCGGAGCTGGAGCTCTCAGGCAGGAATGTAAACTTGCGGGCCAGAGCCAGAGACTAACACATACAGGGGTCCCTGTCCATCTCTCTTCGTCTTACCCCCGGAGAGAGAGAGCGAGAGAGAGATGGATGGCGTCCTCGGCTAATTGTTCTTCTAGGTGTGCATGTGCGGCGGACGTGCATGTGCGGGGGGCGTGCACGTGAGCATAAGAGGACAGAGTGTTCCCATAAACCTTTCAACAAGCTCTATGAGACGGAGCTTCTGCAGCGGTGTGTTGGTAGCAAGTTGTCCCATAGACAACTTGCTACCGTGCTCTCTCATAGTTATTATTGTGTGTGTGTGCGTGCGTGCGTGTGCGTGTGAACTTGGCTTTACTGGACTGTGGTGGCCTCGTCAGTCTGTGTTCACATGAAAGAAGAAGAAAAGTTTGGCTTTTTTCTTCCATACATGGGGATGTTTTGATTATTTAACTACACCCTTCTAAAAAAAACTATAGTCTGCCATTAAAAAAGTCTGTCATGCACCCAAAAGTCAAGTACAAAGTACATTTTCAGATACAAGGAATTTGTCGTGGTACGTATTGGTGCGTTGCTGTACGGACAATTAGCATACAAAATGATTAACAGTCTAGAAAATGATTAAAACACATACACAAAAATATAAACATTTCACAAATAGTGGATATATGCACTGGGTGAGTTCAAATTGAAGGTTATGGCAGAGGGATATGAGGTTTCAAAAAGCAATATGTGCTAACTCGGCCAACGTTGTCTGTAGTTTTTGTGGTGGAGGAGCCAGAATATGTGATTTCAATAGCGTTTGAAAGTGTGTGTGTGTGTGTGTGTGTGTGTGTGTGTTTTGATGGGTGTTGCTCAGTGTTCTATTTCTGCTTTGAATTCTGTGTGTGTGTGTGTGTGTGTGTGTGTGTGTGTGTGTGTGTCAAACAGTTGCCTGTTGCCAATAATCTGCTTAGACTGAACCAGCGCCATGCATGCCTATTTGATTTTTTCCCCACTTATTTTCTTTGCGCATTTGGCTGCTCGTGAGGGTGGTCATTTTGGTCTTTTGGGTGCACTCTCTGCAATTACTGCTTTCAGCGGCGGATTGAAAAAGAAAAAAACACTCACACACACAAAAAAACTTTTGGAAAAAATCTGGGTAAGATAAGCCGGATAATATGAGTAGATTTTCTGCACCGACAGTCCGGCTGAACTGAACAGGGGTCGGCATGTTTTTGACAGCAGGCAATTTGTGTGTGTGTGTGTGTGTGTGTGTGTGTGTGTGTGTGTGTGTGTGTGTGTGTGTGTGTGTGTGTGTGTGTGTGTGTGTGTGTGCGCAGCCCCTAGCTGTCTCCCCAGCAAATATTGGGTTCCCTCTTAAGATAACACGCACAGATGTGCACACACACGCCTCGTGGCAGACACACACTTTCACTCGCCCAGGGGTGTCCTGCCTCCAAGCACCAAGATGATGTTTGCATTTAATAGTTCATGACATTATTGCTGTGTGTGTGTGTGTGTGTGTGTGTGTGTGTGTGTGTGTGTGTGTGTGTGTGTGTGTGTGTGTGTGTGTGTGTGTGTGAGTAATGTCAACATCGGAAATGAATTTAAATGAGCGTGCATGTCATTGCGCCCAGACAGGTACATCTTTAAAAACAAATTAGCGGCTGTCGTTTGTCTGGTTGCGTAGGCTTTCCGCACATGTAAAAATTCTTTGGCTGTTTAATAACAGGGCGTCTGCATCTCCTTGAAAAGTCTTTAAATATTTAAGTGAGTTATGCAAATATTAGGTCTTTCCAGGTCATTAAATAGTCTTGGATTTTAATTTATGAGGTGTTTGTCAGATTTTATTTATCCATGTATTTTTTTTTGTCGACTCACCATCAGACTCAACTGACTCTAACTAATTTCCTGATGTTCTGAAGCCCTAAAAGCCTTCCACTGAAGCTGATACTCACCTCCATATGCGCAACTTACTTCATGCTCAACCTAGAAATCCAAGAAAATCCCTGCGCTCACCTGTCTGAAGTTCTGTGAAAAAAAATGAAAAAATACTGGTCGGATTTATTTCCGTTTCTAATCTCTTGCCTGGGTTTCTGACCTAAAGGAAACTGTTCTCATAACAATTAATACAGTCATGTAGTTCAAAACCTGCCCTGTTTCTCCCTAATACTTAGCTCTCTACCCTCTGTATATAGTTCCATTATAATTACCTGCAATACTTTATTGAATAAGCAAGAGCTGATTTGTCCAAAGATCAGTCTTGAAGTTGTTGTGAAAAGGTCTTAAATGGTTTTATTTAAGACCTTTGAATGGTAGCAGGCATCCTGCCAATTTCCTGCCATGACCAATAAACACCTGTGTTTGATGAACTTTTCTCCCTCCGCAGGACCCTTACGTCTTTGAACCGAACTGCCAGATGCGTGTGGACGAGTTTGGCTTCTTCATCACCTGGAAGAGCGAAGGAAAGGTACATCTGCCACTTATCCTCCATTCTGTCCTTTGTTCTTCCAAAAAGACATCTGGTTTGTTCAAAAGGTCCTGTTCAAAATAAATATATTTTAAAATGTGACTATAATATTCTGGAACCAACTCTATCAGCCCCGATTTCTAATGAGCCAACTGGAACTTGTAAGATTTATATAAAAACTTGTTAGACTTAGGTGTTCAAGGTGTTAAAGGGGAGCTATTATGTTCCTTTTTATACAAGTTAATACAGGTCTCTGAGGTCCCCGAAACAACGTTTTTCAAGTTGCTGAAAAAAACATCAGATTATGCATTCTAACCATTCTAACATACCTCTATACCACCCTGTTCCAAAACAGGCTGCTTTTTGTGTGAGGAGTCACCTTCCCAAGGCCCAGAGTTCTGTGAGCCAATGGGGTTTGAGCACAAGGTCTGGGTGCTGTGAGCCAATGGCGTCATAGCATGGCTTCCAGGTTTTGTTGTATTTACTCCGGAACGTTCACTGATTTCACCTTATCAGTCCACCAAAATCTGTTTCTTAACATATTTGAGGCGAGAAATAAGCAATCCAGTTGCTGAATCTTCACTCATATAAGATCTACAAGGCCTCATTTAAAAATTTGTTCCAACTTTCGTTGCTGTGCTCCAAGCTTTTGGGAGACATCGGGAGACATGTAAACGTCAGAAAGAAAATAAATTCATACATCTACAGTAAAACCACTAATTGTATTGGTTTTGTTTGGAGAAATGTACAGTAGGTCACGCACCGCAGCCTGCAGTCTATCTACCGCATACTTTTATTTTTGTTATTTAGAAAAAACCACACAGCAGAATTATTTTTTGAATACTTACATTTCCACCGTCACCGGTTTCTTCATGGACAGCATTCATAATAGGTCCCCTTTAATTGCCTGATGTAATTTAAATATCTCACACACAAGCTGTTCAGCGGCTTCATGGGTGTGTTAGTGACTGTATATAAATGAATTTTTGGTGTAAAACTTTTAATGACTTGATCCATTTCATTCACGGCGGCACCATTTGGGATGTATTTATACAGAGGTGTATTTCACCTTGAAAGTCAATTATTTGACTATTAAACTATTCTCATATTTGACTTATACATTGTTATATTCGCCTTGCCAGAAAATGTTGAGCTATCGTCACTCACATCCAATGATCAGTAAAATGCCTAAAAAACTTAATAGGTGCATCTACAGCTCAGAGGTGAAATTGAATTATTATTGACTTGTTAGTTTCTCTTCTCCGACACATGCAATGTTGAAATCAAGATCCGAGTGGACTAAATCAAAGTTAAGTGAGGGATAAAATTTGCAGCCAGCCAGTCATTATCGCAAAATCATCCCAACAGGGTGAAGTGGAGAGGAGGGATCACTCTGAAGCGGGCTATTTTGCAATAATGTCCGACTGGCTGCACGTTATCCCGCTCACACGGCAACTTACTGAAATAAATAATACATTGAGACGGACTATTGATTTGAAATTATTTTATAACTAGTATGCCTAGTTTATGAGCTTCGTCTAGGAAAAATAGTTCTACAACAACGTAGCTAGGATTGCCCGTGACAACGGTCCTTTACTAACAGAACATCAGTGATTATTCAGAAACAACTGACCATTGATTGACACCATTGACCAATCAGGATCGAGTATTCCACAGAGACGTGGAGGGTTAGAGTAGAGTAAGATAGAGTTAACAAGGGACTGACGTTCTGTTCGGCACTTTCAACCTGTTTCGAAATGAAAGCGTCATCAGCCTAACAGCACTCAGCAGAAATGAGAAAGCGCCCGAGGTGTGCTGGGAAGTGTGTGATTGGAGTGACGCGGAGCCGTGTCACAGAGCCATTATATCATATTTGGGTCACACCAACCTATGTGGAGGAGGAGAACTATTCTCAGATTGGATCATAGAGTTTGTGCCGGTGCCTGAAATGTACGCCGCCGTAATGACACCAGAAGTTGCCGTGTCTCTTCCTCTCCCATTCTCATTTATCTCTCTCTCTCTCTCTCTCTCTCTCTCTCTCTCTCTCTCTCTCTCTCTCTGTCTCTGTCTCTCTCTCGGTTCCTTGTTCTCCCTCTCCATCTCTGTCCCTGATGTTCTTACTCCTTGACGTTCTTTTTTTTTTTTTATTTGTTTGTTTGTTTTTTGTTTCAATCCCGTAGGAGGGCCAGGTCCTAGAATGTTCCCTCATCAACAGCATACGTGTTGGAGCTGTGCCGAAGGTGAGACCTCAGGAAAGACAAATTTCCCTCCCTTCGCCGCGCGCCTCCTCCTGCAGCCTTCACTCGCTCTCATAAAATCCCTTCCATCCTACCCTCCGTTTGTCCTCCTCTGACCCTCCTCATCATGACCGTCTCTGCTCTGAGGATAATTATGGAGGGAGTGCCGCATCAGGTAGGTTATTCATACCGAGGCCATGGCTCTCCGCTCTATTGAGCGGCCAGTGGCCGTGACTTGTTTTCAAGGTTTGCCTCTTTATTTTCTTTTAGAAAGAATTAGCAAAGGTGCTGGGAGAACATATCCATGAAATATTTAAAGTGGTAATCCATAATTGTCTGTGTGGGATGGATTTATGCGGCAAGTCCCAGAATTCCATTCCAAATGGCAATGTTTGGGTTTCTCATCGACATCCAAGTTCACCCTCGTCTTGACTCAAATGGTCATTTTCCCTTCCTGAAAGTTTTCCTTCTGATCGATTGGTTTTTTTTTGTTGGGTTTTTTTTCCCCGCTTTCTGTTCTTTTTGGTGAACGTTCATCAATATCGACAGTTTAATGACCACAACTAGCTAGGCAGGTTTATCAAACTGTATCAAACAAACTCCGTGGCTGCGCAATAATCTTTGAATTCTGGTGGCGGACCCCGCAACCAACAATCGGAACAGCATATAGAGTAGCATTATGTAGTGTATATATAGCAAATACATTGAATGTTTCTCATTTAGTGCCATTTAAATAAATTTTCAACTATATTTTTTCTTTTTTTTAATGCATTACCACTTTTACTCTTTTTTTAAACTTTATTTATTTTTATTTCTTTTTTTCTTTTTTTTTGCCACATTTTATTTTCATGTAAAAATGTCATTTTGGACATTTTGATCAAATGCATTACTAAGTTATGCATCTGTTTTTGTATTTGTATTAAGATTGTACTATTAAATTCTGTTTTAAAAGGGCCTCCTCGTTATGACTCAGCCCCCTGCTGACTTCACTTCAGCCCCGTGGTGTCTCTGAAGATTTTGTGTTTTCGGCACCTCGCGCTGTTGAACCCACGGAAGAATAATGGAAGTGAGAGCTCAGTGCTGGAGTCTGGTGTCTGGTGTTATGATGGGACAGGAAGCTCGCACCTTGTGGATCAGGAGCCACCGGTGCAAGCCGCTCCGTCTCTAAAAGAATGGCTTTCCGCTTCCCATCATCGGAACAGGATGTTGGATCAACGTCGTAGTCGTAACAAATTACAAGTACTTTGTTAGTGTACTTCAGTGTATTTTGCCAGGTATATGTACTTACTTAAGTACATTGAACTTCAAGACTTTGACTCCACTACATTCCAAAGCAAATGTGTATACATATTGTGTTGTGTATATTATACACATTTCTACTTCAGGGAAGGAATCTTTCAAACTGCTGATTTTTGATTGCTCATCAATGACTCATTAGTCCAGATCCTTGTAAATTACCATGACATCCCCTGTACTGTTTTATTGTAAATTGTACTTGGGATCTCCATGACAACTCATCTGAAGGCAAAAAGGTAGAGCAGCACTTTTTTGCCATATGATAACCTCTGTTATACCACGGCACTGGATATGAGATGTCCTTTTACTTGTAATATTTTAAGAACATTTAAGATCTACTACTTATATTGTTTTACTTTAGTAGAAATGTCAATGTGGTACTTTCCCTTTTAGTCATTTTTGTCTCTAGGGTATTTGTATTTTAACTTATATAAAAGACCTGAGAACTACATCCGCCACTGGTCATTTTGTCTATTTTGACTAGAGCTGGCACAAAAATCACAGCAGTTCTAACACACACACACACACACACACACACACACACACACACAAGCATAAAAATACTATAGAGCCTTCGTGCATGCTAATTAGCAGCTTATTCAGTTCATCACTCATGTATTAACTTATCTCGCTGCAGTGTTTGCCGTCATGAGAAGGGGATGAATTATATAAGGAGCTGCGGGATTGCCCGTATGAGTGCATGCCGCTAATTAGAAGCTCTACTGCAAGGAAGACGCGCCGCATAAATCTGCCAAGAGTAGAAAGTCAGAATATCTGAGGAGGATACTGTGCCGTGTGCTGTGTAGGAGGAGGTCGATTCACAGTGTGTACGTGTGTGTGTAGTGTATTGTGCATGTACACTGGGAAAGGCCACACATACAGCAACAGCAGCAGCCGGACTGTTGGTGGAAGGGCCGTGCGGTGCAGACAAAAGATCAACTGATAGCAGATCCTGCTGCTGCTTCTCTCAGGCTAATGTGATTATACCATCCCCGAGAACTATTTCAGCTAATCCAATGAGCCAAGAAAGGAGAATGGCAGCGCTTAATGACCAGCCAGGGCTTTTAAACTGCAGAGCCTGGAGTCTGATGCCTGATGCCACTCAGGCAACAAATGGAATAATAATCATGAGACGCACGCACACACACACACACACACACACACACACACACACACACACACACACACTAATATATGTACAGTATGTGAATTTGTGTATGTTATTATTATAATTACAATATATCTTTATAATATTGACACTAGATATTGCTATATATCCATATAATATCCATGTTGTCATATGGGATTAGATATTGCTATGGTTATAATATTGTTATCGTGTTATGAAACTAAATTTCAGATTTTGGTTATCCGAATATCGTGATATACTGTAGTTAAATGTTGTCTTTAAGGATGTATTACAGTAAAATATGAATAATAATAAAATATTGTAAAATTTGATTTTGCCCAGTCCTAATATAATATTAATAAGGATAATAATGACAATGATTATATAATTCTAATACCCACACCCCTTTGAGTCTAATCAAGGGCTATATGTATATAAATTAACTGGACTTGGCTTCACCTTTAATATCTACCACCCTCCCCCTTTCCCAATCTGTCTTTCTTTCTGTCTCAGGACCCGAAGATCCTATCTTCGTTCGAGGCAATTGGGAAGAATGAGGCCGACCTGGAGGGCTGCGTCATCTGCATCTGCAGTGGCACCGACCTAGTCAACCTCAGCTTCATGTTCATGGTGGCCGGGAACCCCGACACTGCCAGGGTGAATATCTGCTGCCACGTCATGCAATCCCAAAATTCAATTCCCACCGATATTACAGCATATTATAAAAAATAAATCTTTTAGGTTTAAAATATGCCAGACTCCTTCCCTCCCCCCCTCTGCCAGAATCTGAGGAGGAGCTTATGGCATTGACACACTACACGACTTTCAAAGTGGTCAGATCGCTGTACTGTTCACAATAAACAACTTTCTGCCTTGTGATCTTGTGGGAATTATGAGTGGTTGTGGTCTCACACTACATGACTGATCGGCAGCAGTCACACATTACAAGATATTTTACAGGGAGGAATCCCCGATGAGTCTGGCTGGTCTTCAAACTACGTTTCGTCACAAAAACACACACACACGTGAAGTGACACCGGAAATGCCGTGATACCATGCGCAGGACAGGATTATTTATTTTTATATATTTATCAGTGTAAAAATAAATAGATAAATATAAACTAGAGAAGAAAAGTAAAATAGGTATGTTGTGTGTTTCTGGCTGCTGCTCCAGTGCACTGCCATTTCCCAGTCTCTCCCCAAAACTTCCTGATATTAAGCGTGCTTGATATCTCAGTGAGCAGTCGGATCCAATGTGAGCAGTTCACACCAACACGCTCGTCGCTCACGGCAGCGCAAACCGCTGCCTCCGATCTTGGGGCTTTGCTCGACGATCGCCAAAAACCTGTCAGCGAGTGGAAAATCAGGCTAAAATCTTGTAGTCTGAACTCGGCATTTGATGCAGGCTGGCTTTTCTCAACATGCTTTAGAAAGGGGGCAATGTGATGGGGGAAAAAATATATATTTTTAATATTATTCATTCAGCTTTTAGTATCGAGTTTATTGCTTCCCCCATCATCTACATGGAGATAACTAATATATTTCATATTTTTAATTGTTTTTGTGAATATTTAAATAATCCATGTGATTATTTAAGACCATAAAATGTCTTTCAGCTAAGCTGATGGTAAAACTTAATTCCAAGTTCTGTGAAGCCAAACAAGGACCTTGAAATTGCTTTATATGTTTACCCAGCAGACTAGCAAGCATAATCATAATCAATTATTTGATTAATCAGTTCACCACATGTCAAGATGGTGTATATTGTCAACCATATTCAATTTTTCTTATCTCTTAAACAGGGATGCAATCTTCTTTCAGCAAAATTCCAAGTTTTTGCTGAAGGCCCTTTTTTAGCCATATTTTCCAAAATAGCCATATTGTGTACATTTGATAATTTATATTTTTTTAGCCGGGTACTACCGGGTAGGGGTGCAGGAATGAAATTTGAATAGAATTCAGATAATAAAAAAAATATCACTATTCAAATGCTGAAATTGCCATTTGATTGTATATTTATTTTACAAATAAACAATTGATGATAAATGTTTTGGCTAATGTTTGCGAATCAATTCACATGTGATGAGCAATAAAGTTCAGTATCAGTTCATCGAGTTTGTTGCACAGCAAACGCACATTAGAGAGAAATATTCCCAGTAATAGTGCGCAAAGTCCACAAACTCTAAAAATAAAATGACGTTGAGCACTAAGTTAAAAACCTGAATGTTGCCAGCTCCTTCAAATGTCCTCAGTTGATAAATATCATTATTAACCATAATTTTGCATAATTCATATTAATGTGGAAACTACACTCTCTCTGCACTAAAATGCACAGAGATTTACAGAGATTTTCAATTCAGAGTACATCAGTTTGAAGATGATGAAAACGTTCTCCACAGAGGGATTCCCCCGGAGCCCCCTAATTGCGTTAGTAATGGAGAATGTCCACCTCCGATATAAAGAGCATTCTGTGGGGTGGGATAGGCATTGTGTGACCAGCACCTTAATTTATAACCAGTCCAGTTGGTTCTAGGTCAATATACAGTATATAACCCTAAAATAACCTTTCACGCTCCCATGGAAGCTCAGTCTTCTATCCATGGTGATCACAGGCCTGAGTTACGGTAAACGGGATGACCTCACTACTGCTCAGCATCCCAAAATGTATAGATCCAAGGGTTATACGGTTACCATGGCATCACCACCACCATAACAACGGCTTCATTCCTTCATCCATTCATATGTACAGATCTGCTCTGTGAATGGATTCCAATAGTTTCTCTTGTGAGTACTGTATGACTAACTAAACTACAATGCGAAAGACTCCAGCAGTGAGTCAGTGGCGTGGTGGTGGTGGTGGTGGTGGTGGTGTTGTGGAGCCTGCGCCGCCAGACAGCCGAGAGGAGGAGAGGAGGTTCTTGCAAAAAAACATATTGACCGCAGACGCGAAGCTGCATTGTCAGGGCGAAGGTTCATATGCTGCCTCCTCCCACACAGACTGGCCCAACGCCACCGAGAGGCTGAATGGAGAGAGATGTTTGGTGTGAATCATGTTCCCTCCCTCTTCCTACACTCTTCCCGCTGCTCAGTGATGTACCGGTGGAGATTGCATTCTGAATTACTCTTACACTGTCGTCGTATTCAACAAAGAGACAATGAACGGGACGTATAGTGACCGGCCCAACACATATGAAATCCATTATTTTGTTCTCGAAATCGAAACTATTATTATTTTTATTCAATTTGAAATGTATTATTACTTCTGTTTAACATCAAAATATACAGGTGTTTTGGAAATCCGTTTATTGTTATTTTCAAGACATCTCCCAACAAGTCTGGGCATTGGGCGGGATCTCGTGATTTGATAACATTTCGATTTCGATACAAATCATCCCGATTCAATATGGATTTGATCCAGTATTGATGACAGATCAGATGGCTCTATGTCGATATGTATTGACATTTTATACACGATGACAATTAGTACAGACTTTTTGGTTTACCATGTGATAAAAAAGATTTCACCCAAGCACATTCATCATAATTCATTTAAATGGTAAATGGTTGCATAACCTTTAAACAAAGTATCGATATTCAAAATTTTTAGTCGATACGATAGAAGTATGTATTGTATATTCTAATATTATTTTTAAACTAAGATTTTGCACTCCCCTCTCTTCACTTTACTCTTTAAAATCCATGATATTTTACATTTATTTTGAGTTATCAACACAGAAGCGAACACGGGTTTCAGGACGGATCTTAAACTACCTCCCCTTTTTCTATCAGTCTTAGTCCCTGGCTCTGTTTCTTCTCGTCTCTGTCCTTTTCCCTTGTTTTCTTTCCCTCTTCCTGCTCCTCACTCTGTTCCCCCTCTCCTCCGAGGGCTGTGAGAGGTCTGGCCGTCCTGTCCTGTTCCTGCTCGAGTGCCGGAGTGGTTGAGGAGAGAAATACCTCTCCATCCATCTCTCCCCTAATCCCCCTCTTGCCCTCTCACTCATCCCCCATGCTCAGACAAAATATCCATGCTCTGCCTGTTTTTCTTTTTCCCTCTCCCTCTCCATCGCTTTCTTAATGTCTCCCCCTTCACGAGAGACGAGGGTCTGGGTCCAACGCTGCTCCCTGGTGGCAGATCTCTAGAAAATGCAGCCTTCAGCCTCTACAAAACTTGAAAAAATAAATGTCTTAAATAACGGAAAATGCAATAACCAAAGCTCTATTCCGGATTATGAGACGAATGTTTTGCAAAATTATCAGAATCACAGATATTAAAACAGAAAAAAACCTCTGGGGAAGTAAAGGAAAGTAAGATATCTTCTTTATAAGAAGCAAAAGCAGGAAGAACATGACCAAAATTATTATTTTTCTGTCTTTTAGATTGATGACTCAGTCACATTTTGGCTAAATGGATTTTTATTGCGTCAAATTCTGTTCCAATAACCTGAAGGAGAACACATCGCACTCTGCCTGTTGATTGTCTGGAGAAGATAATGAGGGAACGAGGGCAGTGTAATTATTACGGCCTTTAAAAAAAACAGCCACGCTCTTAGCAGCAAGGTAAATAATAAAAAAAATAATAATAATAATGTAGATGTGTTCAGTTTATTTAATGACGACAACAAATTGTTAATGTGAGCGGCTTCTGTTTTTGAAAAATGGCCACGGGTTACCTAAAACATTTTAATCGTTCAGTCAATTCCAGGAATTCATTAATTAATTAATGATGGCATGAACTCATTGTTTCTCAATTACATTCATTAAATATAATTCATTAAATGATATGTACAATCAATAAAATAGGGCTGTGAAACCATTTAATCCAAAGTTTAAGTTTACGTTGTGATTAATCGCGATTAATTGCTTTCCCCCCCGAGACGGAGGCTTATAATAATCATCAATATTTCAACATGGAATCACCAAATTAATCAATAAGCCGCCTAATGGTGTAGAATCTACTCAAAGGAAGTATATTTTAAACCAAATAATATTATTTAATGGAATATTTTTAATCGTCAATGTACAAATGAATTATCTAATTAGTCCCTCCACCCTCGCTTTCTGCCCCCCACCACCCTCTCACTCCCTCCCGCTCTCTGCCACGCTAACACACCATGACACCCTCTCCACCTCTCCGCATGCAGGTCACACTAAGCAGCAGACCTCGGGAGATAACACACTTATTTACATCCCATCAGCGTGTGCACGTGTACACGCACACACACTCACGCATGCGGTCCCAGGTGCAGGCCACCCCTGCTGGCAAAAGAGAGGGAGTGATCACAAAGAGAGAGATGTCAGAAGAGGCATCTGAATGATTGTAGTGATAAAATACCATATTTCTAACAGTGTGGCTGAGCTAAACGTTAAGTCTGGGTTTCATTGTTGGTTTTGAACGGTCCAGCTCTGGCACGTTGGACCACCCATGTTAAAAATGTCTGGCATCCACCAATGGCGCAGTATTTCGGATTAGTCCTGTGTGTGTGTCTGTGTGTGCGTGTGCGCGCGTATGGGTGCGTGGGGTGTCTTGGGTGTCTTTTTCTGTTTTTTTTTCCACAGTGTCTGTGGGCACGTCTGCATGTGTTTATTTGTGCGTGTTTGTGTTGGGTGTTTGAACATTCTTCTGCATATTTGTTTGTGGAACTGCAGGCAATTAATTTGCTTGTGTTTATCCCCCCAGAGGAGCCTGCACTAAACTCAGTGGCACGCACACACACACACACACACACACACACACACACACACACACACACACACGGGCTGCCCTTTCTGTGTGTGTGTGTGTGTGTGTGTGTGTGTGTGTGTGTGTGTGTGTGTGTGTGTGTGTCTGTGTCTGTGTGCGCGTGTGGGGCAGGGTGAAAATCTGCGTGACCTGAGTCCTTGTGCTTGTTTGTTTTTGCAGAAGTGGACTGAAGGACTGAGGTCGGTGATTCACAACTTTAAGGCCAACAACGTCTGTCCGATGACGTGCCTCAAGAAGCAGTGAGTAACACCCGCTACAGTACCGCCACGTGTACGGTACTATTCATAGCTGTGTATTTATGTATTAGTATTTATTGTTATTTAGGTATTTGTATATAGGTATCACTACAGTTTATCGTGTTTATTTTTTTAATTTTTTTTTCTATATACCTATTGCTATACAATAAACTATTTATTGCTATATACATATTTATATATATTATTTGTTGCTCTATACATATTGCTATATATTATTTATTGAATTTTACATATTGCTATATGTTATTTAATGCTATATACGTATTGCTATATACCTGCATGCATATTGGGCTCATAAGTTTACATAGTCAGCTACACAAGTGCTACTCTCCGTTAACTTCTGTTTATACGTGTACATACATTTATCATCTTTTTCTGTGTTTATATGAAATATCTACAATTATACTTTTGTGATTCTGTCCCTCCTCCAGTTGGATGAGAATGTGCTTTCTGACCAATGTGAATGGAAAGATTCCAGTTCGAGGGTAGGTTGAACGCACTTCTTTTCCGTGTGTTTAGTTTGATCCAGATCTAGATTATCGCTCGCTCTCCTCCTGCTCTTTCCGTTACACTCTCTCTCTCTCTCTCTCTCTCTCTCTCTCTCTCTCTCTCTCTCTTTCTCTATCTCCATTTGTCTCCCTTTCTCACGTGCAGCATCACACGGACGTTCGCATCAGGAAAGACAGAAAAGGGAATCTTCCAGGCTCTCAAGGAGCTTGGCCTGCCCAGCGGAAAGGTCAGACGCCACTGAAGTTTGTGCCATTTTTCATCCAGTCACTGCAGCGTTTTGGCAACAATAGGAGGAGGCAGCGGGTTGTTTTACGCTGATGTAGGATGTGATGGATACTAAAAAGCAGCTATAAACCAGTTAACAACACAGCCATTTGAATGCCCTCATGCAACACAAACTTATTTTTCCATTTTTTTGTATGAGAATCTAAAATACTGTCATTCAAGAATTTGCATATATATTTGCATACACTGATATCATGGCTAACAGAGGCATACGTTTGAAATAGTGTAATATATTTACCATATATTGCAGAATATACCTATCATTCATTTCCACAAAAATAATATTTATTTTCTCTGAATAGTGAAAATAGTGGATTTAGAGCCACTGTGTATATATATATGAATATATGTATGATATATAATATAAGTATATGTGGATTTTCCCTGTACATGTATAGTAGATGAAATACATTACCGTTTATTATATTTTTCCACATCTCATTTAAACAGAGGATGTTTTGAAATGTGCTCTCTATCGCGTTTTAACCCAGATAAATGTATTTTACTGTGACGTGTAATAGGGACTTTTTTGCTTTGATCTCGGTTCAGCCCGTTTCTCAATTTAAAATAAAGTAGACAAAATGGTTTATTGGTTTTACATTTCAGACCTCCGGGCAATAAAAGGACCTGGCCAATGCTCTTTGTGAAGCTCAGATTTGGTTTTTCGTGGAAAGAAAAAAGAGGCAGCACTTAATGGAGACATTCTGTACTCCCCCCGCCACCCACCCCAAAATAGTTTTATTTGCAATGCACTTTATTGTTGCCCCTGCACCCTCGTGGTGTTCAGGCTGGGTAGTCAAACAGCAGCGTAAAAAATGTATACCTTTGCAAATTGGCAAAGGTATACAAGCCCTGAAAAAAAATTCCATCTCCTTTTCAAAAACAAGAAGCTAACAATATAATTAGACAGTCTTTAAATGTTATATGGAAGAAAATGGACATTGGGCTGCATGTAAGCATAATGAGAAGCTGCAGCAGAGTGGTAAGTGTGGGAGTCTCTACCCACATGTACAGGTTTAGGGAGGGAGTCTTTCTGGCACTGGGTCGCCAACATGGCAAGAGTTTTTATTAAAACGCAGAACAGAAAAACTTGCTGGCCGACAGATAAATATTAAACAATAATAATAGTCAGTCTGGGCGCAGAAGGAATGACGATTCACTCCGGCTCCTGGTTGGTTGCCCCGGATCGGCCAGATCGCTAATCGGCCGATCCGGGGCAACTGTGCCGCAGGACAGAAGCCATGCTGCCGTCTGCAGCCGCGCCTTAACCACGCCCTTTTGTCCACCACAGTCAATTTCTCAGTAGTGAAGTGTTTTCAGTGAAGGAAAACCGCATTGGAATAAGGTCTGGGTTGAAAATTGACAAACTCATCCTTTAATGCTTGTTGACTCTGTACTGTACCTGCTTCCTCTTTGTGATTCATGACATCGTGTCTCCAGATTAATTGTTCGTGAACTGTTCCTAATGTCGTGCCCCGCAGAACGATGAGATCGAACCATCAGTATTTACCTTCGACATCTTCTACGCACTCACACAGAAGATCTGCCCTCGCACTGACATAGAAGATCTCTTCAAGAAGATGTGAGTTCCCCTTTTTTTACTCTTTGACGCTCATCTTTCATTTCAATTTGACTTGGCTTTTGCGTCACGTATAACGTTGTATCACTTCCGATGGCAGATTGATCCCTGAGTTTAGCTAAGGACGGTTTCTAATGTATCGTGTTCCTCCAGCCTTTATCTTGTTAAAATGAAAAATACTCACCCACTGCACTAACTTCCTATGGACAGTCTAACCCGCTTCAAGAGTTTATTTAACCTGAATAATTTCAACTGTGACAACATTTTGTGTATGTTAACCTGGAAGCGGTGATCTAACCTTGTATGGCTTGAAAATGTTAACTTTTTAACTGTAACTGTAACCCCACTATTTATAAAAAAAAAAAAAAGTAAATAAATAAAAAGAGCTGTTCTGTTTTTCTCTCTTCATAAATTAATGTCTTGCTTGTTTATTTCTTACTGACTTGCATTTTTTTTTTCCCCGTTTTTATCAAAGGCATAACATTCTTTTTTTTCTTCTAATTAATTCCTTTTTGCAGCAATGGGGACAAAACTGATTATTTAACTGTAGACCAGTTAGTCAGCTTTCTGAATGAAGTAAGCTCTTTATCATTCATTAACTTCTCTTGTGTGACCGTTTGGCTTGGCTTGGCTTGGCTTGACCCCCCCCCCCCCCCACCCCATGTCCCACTGAGGGTAGAAGTTGCCCGTCGGCTTGAATCAAGAACAATTTTACCGTTTCTAGCTCCTCCTTCTTCTCCATCCGAGGGCCTAAAACCACTAAAAACAGACTTTTGATCAGCATGTGAGGGCAACATCATCCAACCCCCTCAGTATGTGCATGACCCACAAACCCCCCCACCCGCCTACCTCCACCCTCCTGCCATGTCTTGTCGTCCAGTGTCTCTGATTAGCGTTGCCATGGCGATGGGGGAGAACAGAGATTTTTTTTCTGTCCTGTCGCATCCTCCTCCGCTCATCCTGTTATAACTGGTGTGTGTGTGTGTGTGTGTGGGGGGCAGGGGGGTTGTCCTCTGTTTGTCAGAAACCTGCCTATTCCCTCCCTTCGCTGTGCGGCTGTTTAGCCCCGCTAGCTCGTCCTTGGCTCTGCGTGTCACATTGAAATAGTTCCCCCACCCTCTAGATTTGTTTCCATATGCGTCTCCCCAGTGGCCAGCTGTTTGCGTTATTTCTCCTTGTTGTTCCTTTTTTTTCCTGTGTTCTTTTATCTTTTTAGAAATAGTGCCACTTGGTAGCTCTCCAACACAAGTACCCGCCAGAGCAACAACTTTGTATGTAGTTGCTTTTCCAACCGATCCATCCCGTCATTTGTCATTCTGATGATTTTCCAGATATTTTGATGGTCATCCATTTTATTACATTAATTAAGCATCCCTTTCTTATCCCTTTCTCCCTTTCTCTCATTAGCACACACTTATTTGGCCTCTAAACTCGCTTGTGTTGGATCAGCTGTTAACCATACAGGATTACTGTGTTCCTAATACGTTTGTGTGTGTGTGTGTGTGTGTGTGTGTGTGTGTGTGTGTGTGTGTGTGTGTGTGTGTGTGTGTGTGTGTGTGTGTGTGTGTGTTCTGCAGAATCAGCGCGACCCCAGGTTAAACGAGATCCTGTTCCCGTTTTACGATCCTAAGAGAGCTATGCAGATCATTGAGAAGTACGAGAGGGATGCAGACCTGAAGAAGAAGGGTAAGATAAGGAAAAGGGAGAGACAAAGATGGACATGGCAGCAACAGCAGCAGCAACATTGAAATCTGAAGCTGTGCTGCCATCTGTTTGCAAAGCCAGGAACTGCACCTCCAGCTAAGACTGAAACATACAATAAGAGAGAAAACTGAGAAAGGTACAAGAAACTTCAGTGAGGAAAGGTTTGGAAAATATATAAAAACAAGAAATAAAAAATTATAATTAATAAGGAAAAGATGTTTGTACAATACTGTAATCCCAAAATAATAATCCCCAAAAAATTATAAAAAAAAAGATATACACTACTCACAAAAAGTTAGGGATATTTGGCTTTCGGGTGAAATTTATGGAAAATGTAAAAAGTTCACACTACAGTGATTATTATATCATGAAAGTAGGGCATTTAAGTAGAAGCATGCAATGGTGATTTCCTCATCTTAAACAATTTATTGAAACAAAAGCCAACAACAGCGGTGGGTTTACCACAACAAAAAATGTCAATGTCTCAATAACTTGTCATGTTCCCTTGAGCATCAATTACAGCTTGACAACGACGTCTCATGCTGTTCACAAGTCGACTTATTGTCTGCTGAGGCATGGCCCCCCACTCTACACGGCGACTCAGCTGATCCCATAGGTTTTCTATGGGATTCAGTGGCATTCATCATCCGCTTCCGCAGGGCACTGTTCACAATGAAGCGGTCATCAGTGTGGGATGTGGCCAAAGGACGTCCACTTCTATGCCTTTCTGTGACTCTTCCAGTCTCTGTATCTCTGTTGCAACCTGCTGATGACACTGTGACACTCTAAGCTCAGTGGCCACACTGCACACTACTACATACACTACTCACAAAAAGTTAGGGATATTCGTGGCGTATACATACACTACTCACAAAAATTTAGGGATATTCGGCTTTCGGGTGAAATTTCAGGATGAACCTAAAATGCACTATAACCTTTACAGGTGAACTTAATTTGACCGTCTCTAAACTTTTGAATGCACATGTCCAACTGTTCAATGTTTCAGTACTTTTTGCACAACTTGCTGTTCTCTAACAAGGAGCTGAACGGCAAAATTCACAACAGGTGTTTGATCCATGAATCGACCAATACATTTCGTGGTTCAATTCAAATTGGTATTTAAACAGTCCTCTTCATCATGCTGTTCGCATGAATTTGACATCATGAGACCAAGACGACACCTAACAACTGATCAACAGTACCTCGCCATTGAGAGGCTTCAAACAGGATGTTCTCAGAGGGAAGTGGCCACTGAGCCTAGAGTGTCACAGGGTCATCAGCAGGTTGCAACAGAGATATAGAGACACTGGAAGATTCACAGAAAGGCATAGAAGTGGACGTCCTTTGGCCACATCCCACGCTGATAAGCGCTTCATTGTGAACAGTGCCCTGCGGAACCGGATGATGAATGCCACTCAACTCCAGGCACATTTAAGGGAGGTGAGAGGCACCCAAGTTTCACGTCAGACCATTCAAACCGTTTACATCAGCGTGGTCTGCATGCTAGACGACCTGCAAGGGTACCTGACCACACCACCAGGCACAGGCATCATCGTCTTGCATGGGCCGGCGAGCATTTACACTGGACGAGGGACCAGTGGCCTCAGTGCTGTTCTATGATGAAAGTCGATTCACGTTGAGCAGAAATTATGGCCGCCAACGATGTTGGAGACGTCAAGGAGAGCGCTATGCATCAGCCACTGTTGTCACCAGACGAGCCTTTGGTGGTGGTGGTGTTACAGTGTGGCCAGGTGTGTCTAGTCAATACAGAACTGCCCTACACTTTGTGAATGGTACAGTGACAAGCCCATACTACCTGAATAACATCATTAATCCAGTCATTGTGCCCCTGCATGAACAACACAGGCCTCATTTCATCTTCATGGACGACAATGCTCCAGCTCATGGAGGTGGCATCATTAGGGAACAGCTGCTGGAGACTGGGGTACCTCAAATGGAGTGGCCTGCACTTTCTCCAGACCTGAATTCCACAGAAAACCTATGGGATCAGCTGAGTCACCGTGTAGAGGCTTGTAACTCTGTTCCCCAGAACCTCAATGACCTGAGGGCCGCCCTTCAAGAAGAGTGGGGTGCCAGGCCTCAGCAGACAATAAGTCAACTTGTGAACAGCATGAGACGTCGTTGTCAAGCTGTAATTGATGCTCAAGGCCACATGACAAGTTATTGAAACATTGACATTTTTTGTTGTGGTAAACCCACCACTGTTGTTGGCTTTTGTTTCAATAAATTGTTTGAGATGAGGAAATCACCATTGCATGCTTCTACTTAAATGCCCTACTTTCATGATATAATATCACTGTCGCGTGAACTTTTTACATTTTCCATAAATGTCACACGAAAGCCAAATATCCCAAACTTTTTGTGAGTAGTGTATGTCCAAAAAACAAGCGAGAGAGCACAGACTTTACAGATTGACATTTATCAGATTACACTATGGTATAATTAGGTACTCCCTTGAGGTAGGGGGCCAGTCTTTGCTCCAAATAAACCAAATAAAAATCCTCAGAGCTACTTATCTCTACCTAGTTATCTCATGGATTAGTTTAATGTTGGTTAGAGTGGAACTTCCACAAACAGTAATGTCTCCTTCCCTCTCCCTCTCCAGGCCAAATGTCCAGCGACGGGTTCTGCCGCTACCTGATGTCAGACGAAAACGCCCCAGTGTTCCTGGACCGGCTGGAGCTCTACCAGGACATGGACCAGCCGCTGGCCCACTACTTTATCAGCTCCTCCCACAACACCTACCTGACTGGGAGGCAGTTCGGCGGCAAGTCCTCGGTGGAGATGTACCGGCAGGTTCTGCTCTCTGGGTGCAGGTACCAGAAAGCACTTTCACACCCCCTGAAGAGATTTGAAATTTTAAGTGTTGAGAACAAATTCTAGCAAATACCCCCAGGTTTATAAGTCCGCAGTAGCAATGGGTGGAAAAATGGTAATTTAAGCCATTTCCATGACTTTGTTTTTCCCCAGTGTAGTAGCTATATATGGAACTGAACCAAAACCATGATTCTAAAAACCTAATACAAACCAAACAATATGTTTTTTGAACCATTAGACCCCTAATGCATATACACTTTCTATGAATAAATCAGGTGGAATGTTAACTTTAGATCCTCATAGAAGACATAAAGTGGGAAAGAGTTCGACTTCTCAAGTTTGTTCAGCTTGTGTACATGGGTCATCCCTGGTAGTGTATTATTATTACTATTATTATTATTATTATTATTATTATTATTATTATTTTGGTTTTCATTCCTCAAAAAGAGCTTTGACTCTTTGACTGAGTGTGTTCAATGACCACACATTACTTTGTGTTGGGTGTTTATTCCAAAGACCTGAATTTGCTGTGTATTTGACAAATGTTTAAATAATCGTGGTATGCGCATATGTAGGTGTTCATGTTTATTTATATGTACAGTATATGCATTTGTCGCAGTTTTGTGTGTGTGTGTGTTTGTCCATTTTAGATGCGTGGAGTTGGACTGTTGGGACGGGAAAGGAGAGGACCAGGAACCTATCATCACTCACGGCAAGGCCATGTGCACGGACATCCTGTTCAAGGTAAATGTACACACAGAGACAAACACACACTATCATACAAACTGCGGAGAACTGGTTTCAGGGTCTTGCTCATCTGGTTTCGTACTACTTTATAGTGAAGGTATGCCCCTTTGTGGCCATTATTGGGTATTACATGTGACATTTTTCTTTTTTGTTCAATGAAAAGTTGTTGCGTTTCACTGTACCATAGAATATCAGGATAATTTCATCCCTCCTTTGTCTGCCTCTCTTCATCCAACAGGACGTCATCCAAGCAATCAAGGACACAGCGTTCGTCACGTCAGACTCCCCCGTTATTTTATCCTTTGAAAACCATTGCAGGTTGGTTCTTCTTCGCTACGGGATATCAATAATAAATCACAGAGAATGGCCTGCAATCTCTCCAAGGCTGTGTTTCTGTCACGTAAAAACGGTATTAATCTTTGTGTGTCTTTCCTCCAGTAAACCACAACAGTATAAGATGGCAAAGTATTGTGAGGAGATCTTTGGGGACTTTCTCCTCAAACTGCCTGTAGAGGGCTTCCCGGTCAGCACTGCATTTATTTACTCTCTGATATAACTGTCAAGGTTGCTGTAATTGGCTGGTAGTCATCTGGAATTATTAATAATAAATATCAATGCAATATGCTGATGTATTTTGGATATAGTGATTATTATTTATTATTATTATTATTTTCTATTGTAAATCAATGATTAAAATATTATAATTACCAACAATATGTCACTTCTAATTGAAGACTTGTTTTAGATGAGTAATATTGTATTTTAAACTGGTAATATTGCCATTTTTAAGTAGAATGATATATATGTTAATGTGGCTACTTTTATATTTCAAAAAACTAAATGATGGACAAAAATGTACTTTAATTTCACTTGAACCAGAACTATACAGTTTATGTAGTATTTACTATACTATAGGTCAAAGTCAAAATCTTTCCTGATTCCTGAACATAGGATTTAGAATTTGTAAGGAGAGATATTGTGATAGATATTTACATGTCAATAAGAAAATCTAAAGCATGTTGTCTCTCCGGCGGCAGATTGAAGCCGGGCGTCCGTTACCGTCCCCAAACGACCTGAAACGCAAAATTCTCATCAAAAACAAACGCTTGAAACCGGAAGTAGAGCAGAGTAAGTGCACACTTCACCTTCCATCACCTGATCACTACATGCTGCAGACACACTGTGTTCACTGTGTGTGTGTGTGTGTGTGTGTGTGTGTGTGTGTGTGTGTGTGTGTGTGTGTGTGTGTGTGTGTGTGTGTGTGTGTGTGTGTGTGTGTGTGTGTGCGCCACAGAGCAGCTGGAGTCCTTCAAGAAACACATGGAGGCGGGAGAGACTAACACCCCAGCCATCATCCTGGGGGAGGAGAATGAGGAGGAGACGGAGAATGGTCAGCTGCCCGACCCAGGTTAATACGAAGGAATAATAATAATATTTGTATAGCACCTTTCATACACAACATGCAGCTCAATGTGCTTTACATAATATAATAATATAATAATATATAATGTAATAATAATAATAATAATAATATAATAGGGCAATCAAATAGTTATAATAACAATAATAATAATCACCATCATCATAATAATGATAATAATAATAATAAAAATAGTAAATGCGTGCATTTGAAATGCATTTAGTAAAAAAATTTAAAATACTCTTATTTTACTCAATATTATACATAGTGAATGTTTTCAAATGATATGATTGAAGTGCCTCAAACAGCCTCCTAATTACAAAATCCTTCAATTCTCAAAATCAGGTTGAATACCCAAATAGGCAAACTCTTCTGCTATCCAGTATAATATATCTCAAAATATATCTAAAATCTAGACTCAATCTATAAAGATTCTCTATATCTGTCTAAATAATTAGTCAGGAATTCATACCTCATGATTAAACATCCAAGAGCTTTTAAAGATGTTCCTAATTCAGTTGAAGGATGATGCCAGGGGTGAATGCCCACTGCTCTCTGCGCCGTGACAATTGCCTTAGAATTTTTGGCGGGAAAATAAAAACATTCCTGTGCTACCAAAGACTCGGTACTGACCCGATCTCAATCTAACCAGCCATAATATAAATATGAAGGGAGATCTGATATGTGTGAAAGTAGAAGACATCTAGTGTTTTTAAAGACATTGGCACAAATGCATATATTAATTGAATGTATTTGACCTCATGAAATCGTATATTATCTTGTGGTAGATAGAAAAGGGAACAGGACACATTATATTGATGGATTGTATTGAATGTGTGTATATATTATACTGTATACATTATTCTTTGAAATAAATGCTTAGTCTCAGAACGGCAGATAAATCACATATCAAAAAAATTCATTATAACAACTTACATGAAAGTGAAAATATACACTGATTATGTTTTAAATGTCCTCATAAAAATCTGCAAAATCCTCAAATATTATATATATTTAATCGTTTTGAATACATCAGAAAATTCACAAAGTTATGTATTCAAAAAACGAAAAAACAAAGTATTCAAAATACTTTTTCTCTGTGTGTCTGTGTGTGTCTGTCTGTGTGTGTGTGTGTGTGTGTGTGTGTGTGTGTGTGTGTGTGTGTGTGTGTGTGTGTGTGTGTGTGTGTGTGTGTGTGTGTGTGTGTGTGTGCAGGCGAGAAAGAGCCAGTGGAGAAGGACGTGGCGTTGGAGGCCCCCAGCAACCTGTCGGAGGAGCCTGGCGAAAAGGAGCCGAACAGCGTCTCCACTCAGAGCAACACTGTCAACTCCAGGAAGGAGGACGAGCACAGCAACAGCATCAAGAAGGTACAGGCAGAGGAGGACGCCTGAACACTGTGTTGGAGCAGTGGTTCTCAATGTGGGGTCCTTCAAGAGGTGAAATGATTAATAGTTCAACTTCAATGTTATTTAATTTACAAGACTTAAAAGCACAATTAGAGAATGTACAATAACGACTGTTTTGATCCTAGTTTCACGTATCTCTCTGACTATGGTGTAAATAAAGGTTGTGAGTTTGGACTAAATCATATCGGACACTAAGAATCTTCTCAGACTGGGGTCCGTAGCCTAATGCGTAACAAATTGAGGGACCTTGTTGTAGAAAAAAGGTTGATGGGGCTTTAATTGTGTGTATGTGCATGCACGTGTGAACCCAGGTGACGGAGGACGAGGTGACGGAGATCTCCGAGGCGACAGATGCCACAGACATTTCCGAAGCATCGGACCAGGACAACAACAAGAAGGCGAGAGCTCGCCTCACACACACACACACACACACACACACACACACACACACACACACACATACATACAAATCAACAGTCATGTGCAGAAAAACCAATGAATGGATATTTCCATTTTATATGAGCTTTTCTTGAATGTGTAGTACAAATGGTGTTTCACATATGGTACTAACTGAAAAAGTCCAAGAAAGTCCCAGACACACAAAAAAAAAAAAAAAATGTAAACACACAATTCAATTTAATAACAGCAAATATCTTCTCTTAGGATCTAATGTTCTAAATACCTTGCTGAATTTCTAAGATCAGTGTTTTATTTGTCAAAGAATTAGCAGGGAAGTGCTTTAACTTTCGGCCTATTCTCAACAGTGGGAAAATATGAATAGTCCCCAAATAAGTTAAAACAAGTTCAGGTGACTCAAAGTTAAAGAGAAAATTACAAAATGTTTACAAAAATAAAAAATGATATCATGTAAAAAAAATTAAGAACAGCAAGAACAGAAAAAATGCTAGATCTAGGGTAAAGTGATGAGTAAATTGAACTAAGGTGTGAACACTTAAAACCACCTTACTCCTGTTCCTTAGGGTGTGGAGGTGGTGGAGGACTCTGAGGAAGCCCTGATCGCCCAGTACACCTACGTAGGAGCCACCACCAACATCCACCCGTACCTCTCTGCCATGGTCAACTATGCCCAGCCCGTCAAGTTCCAGGGCTTTGATGTCGCAGAGGGTACGCTGGATGGTTTTATCATTTTATTTACCTTAATTAATGATGTTGCCTATGAAAGTGAAATTCTGCCTATAATTATTTAAATTTGTTACAGCAACATGCAAGCCCCAGCTTTTCATATCAGTTGAACACAAAAGTCACATTAAAGTGGCAATCTGTCAGATTGTCAGTGTTGTGGTGGGGTTACACTACAAGTCACTTGAGGTGGTGGGGATTTATTTATTTTTTGTTCTTTTTCATGAATGTTCCTCTATATCGACAGTTTATTGACCGCAGATAGCTACAGTGATTGATCTTATTCACCACATCTGGCTTTCACTTCTTGGCGGACGGCAGACCCTGCCACCAACAATGGAAACAGCATGTAGAGGAGCACATGCGTAACCTATATACATAGAAGTTTCTTATAAATATATAAGAAGCAGTTTCTTATAAAGTGCCCAAAAGAGCTCAATAAAATATAAAATATGGGATTGTTTTGCAAACTAATCTTACTTTAATTTTAAGAACTCAAGGCTCATTAATGTTAGCTTACTTCATCTTTCTTTGCACGGCTCTCCAAAATTACTGTGTTTATTTCATCATAACAAAATCTGTGAATTTTAATATTATCTTCATGAACTGGATGAAAATGTCCTTTCGTGACAGTTTATTTCTGAATGAAAGTGTTGGTTCTCCTCTGTCCTTTGCAACCAGGGTTGTGCTTCCTATCCTTTCCTCACGGTTTATTTTTTCGCTTTTCTTTTTTTCAGAGAGAAACATCCACCATAACATGTCGTCCTTCAACGAGTCGGTCGGCCTGGGCTATCTAAAGACGAACGCCATAGAGTTTGTCAAGTATCCTTTAGACCAGTGGTTCTCAACCTGCGGTTCGGGGACCCTCAGGGGTCCCTCAAGGGCTTCCGGGGGGTTCCCAGCAAAATGATCAGCCAACAGAGCACTAACCATGATTAGCTCTTAGCTTCGATGCTCGTGGGTTTGGTCGTGCTCAGATGGGGCAGTTCTTATTTTGAAATAGACAAGTCACAAAAAAACTGCCTGAGTTGTCTTATTTCACAGTTTTCACAGACCAATTTCAATGGGTCATGGGTCGATCTTCACCATCAAATCAAGTACTTTAGTTTGTGGCACAAATTAAATCTGCCTTTCCTTATGCGGCAACTCTCATCCACAACAGTAACAAAAAACAAAACTAAGAAGCGACTCAAGTTTTACTTAAAAACTTTCCAGTTTCAGGTCGTTCCAGATCCCATGCGATCGGCGGATAAATCATAGATATGTTATTTGTTTCTCCTCTCCTTCTGTGGGAAAAAAAAAGAAGCTCTGAGGTCTCTCGAGGCCAGTGTGCCTTTGGACGGTGATGCTGGGTCTTTTCACACACACACACACACACACACACACACACACACACACACACACACACACACACACACACACACACACACACACACACACACACACACACACACACACACACACACACACACACACACACACACACGGTGGTTAATTTCCAATGGGACTGCTGGACCCAAGCTGCTCCGCACTAAAAATAGCCCTGTGGTCTATTTGATGCACATGCACGCATACCCTCTCACACACACACACACACAGGAACACACACACACACATTTTTTTCCTGAGCGCCGGCGCAGCTACAACAAGCGTCAGATGAGCCGGATCTACCCCAAAGGGGGTCGGGTGGACTCCAGTAATTACATGCCTCAGATCTTCTGGAACGCAGGCTGCCAGATGGTCTCGCTGAACTTCCAAACCCCAGGTACCACGGAACCACGCGACACGCTACCTCTGACCTCACACACAAACACACACACACAAACACGTGCACACGCACACACACTTATGAATGCATGATCAACACATGAACATGCTTATTCCCGTGGTCTGGCTTATAACTCCCAAAAAACCCAGGTACCACAGGACCACAGCACGCAACATGTAACCGTCTGACCTCACCAGACATGCTCACAAATTGACAACTTGCATGCAAACATGCACGGACACACACACACACACACACACACACACACACACACACACACACGCACACATACGGTCATTCATAATTATAAACTACATTCAAAATGAAGGGCTAACCTTACACGCAAGTACAAACGCACTCTTGAACATTGTTTATTTTAACCCTAGAATGCATATGTTGAATCAAAAATGACCAGATTTAAGATTAGTTTTGTTTTTAATTCAAATGTGTACATATTATTTATATAATTAATATTTGATTAAAAAAATGGAGAGACATTATAAGCATCAATTGATCTAATTGATTCGCAGCCCTATTTTATTCATATGTTTTTACTTATTATTTAATCGATAAATAATTATTTGAACTAATTGAGAAGCATTCAATAAGGAATTCCGGGATTTTGAGATTATTTAAATATCTTTATTTGAAAAATAAAGCAAGAAAACAATCATCCAGGGTCATTTTTGCACCACAGCATGAATTCTTGGATAACAAAATATATTAATAGTAGATAATAAAAGGACCTATTGCAATAATAATACCCTAGTGCAATAATAATACAAATTAAAGATATTTACATAACAACCAAAATAGCACAAAACTAGATAATACAGATCAATATATACAATTAATTAAAAGTAAAAATAACTACAAATAAACAAAATAAACACATTTAAATAAATAACTCACTGAAAGTTAATACAATAAATAGATTACATTTTAAAAAGGTGGAGAAAGATAAGACATTAGTCATCGTTTTTTATTGATCTGTTTTTTTTTCTGTGAATTGGACTGTGGTCCCTCCAGTCACACTCAGATCTGTCAGTATTTTCCTCTTTACATGACTGTTTTACACACACACGCACACACACACACACACACACACACACACACACACACACAGCAGCTGCTGCTGCCCCACCGCCGAGGGGATGGGGGGTCGCAGCGCGCGCATGCGCGCGCATGTGTGTGTGTGTGTGTGTGTGTGTGTGTGGAGCGCTGGAGGGCAACACATAAAACAGGAGGAGGAGAAGAATAAAAGGGAGATGTCAGGGGGATTTAGGAGTCTCTTCATTTCTTTTTCTCTCTTTCACGTATTTTCCCCTTCTGGCTTGAGCAATAGCCAGAGATCCCGTTGTCATGACAACAGAAAACACACAAACCACAGAGGCGGAAAGTAACCAAGTAAAAGTTCAAGTTCCTAAAAGTACTTTGACTCGAGACTTTTACTCCACTATGTTTCTGAATATCAACAGCATTTTTTTTTACTCTACTACATTTCTAACACAGTCACAATACTTTAAATAAAATTAGGATTTATATTTATATTTGAAAAAAGTACAGTATTTTATTACAGGACACTGGATATGAAGAGTACTTTTATTAACAATACTTTTATGTACAATTAAAAGCAAGTACCTATATACTTTTACTTGAGTAATAGAAATGTCAATGGGCACTTTCACTTTTGCAAAAGTCATTTTGTCTCAGGGTATTTGTGAAATGGAAAAAAAAATTCTTGAGCAGTTCTTCCACCACTGGATTAATCTACGATTTTGAAAGGCCCATTTTCAGGAAAAAGAAAAGAAGTTGACGTACATACTTGGTTGGAATGAAACTACTTTCTGACACTGAGAAGGTCTTATATGAGCTACATACACCATTTCAACCATTTCTGAGATTTTCTTGTTGATATTTGCGCAACGAATGTTTCTGACCACCTCTCCCCCCCCCCCCTCTGTCAGATCTGGCCATGCAGCTGAACCAGGGAAAGTATGAGTACAATGGCTCATGCGGGTTAGTGACGTCCTTCCTCCTACACACCACTTCCTTCCTCCCCCTCTTCATTACTTCACTCCTTCCTCCTCCTCCTCCTCATCACACCCCTCCTTCCTCCTCCATCACTTCTCTCCGCCTCCTCTTCCTCCACATCACTTTATCCCTTCCTCCTCTTCCTCTCTATCACTTCCCTCCTCTCTCCTCTTCCTTCTTCACTTCCCTCCTTCCGCCTCCTCCTTCTTATCAGTTCCCTACTACTCTTCATCATCACTTCCCTCCTCCCTCCTCCTCATCATCACTTCGTCTTTCTCCTAATCATCACTTCCCTCTTTCCTCCTCCTCCTTATTACTTGCCTCCTTCCTCCTCATCATCACCTCCCTCCGTCCTAATCATCACTTCCCTCATTCCTCCTCTTCTTCCTCATCACTAGCCTCCTTCCTCCTCTTCCTCCTCATCACTTCCCTCCTTCCTCCAAACGTCATCTGTAAATAGCATATCATCATTAGCCGTTGCCTGCGGCAACCATAGATACTGCATGAGAGCCGATGAGGGATCTTGGATATTCCAGCTTTCTCTACACCCGTCTTGGCGACAGATCCCTCGCTCTTGTCGTCCTACTCGTCTCTCTCTCTTTCTCTCCATACCCGAGGGAGTGAGATTCCTCCGCTAATGCTGGAAATCTTCAATGGGAGGAGATTAGCGCTGTCAGGCAGAGCCATCAGTGCTAATACTGCTGTAATGGGCCCCCACTCGGCTCATGTAGCACGTCTTCCCTCTTATCAGCAGAACATTCTGTGCCGACAAAGTTTTCATGCTCTAAAGGCTGATATTGGGACAAAGACAGCACTCAGGGGTGTTGTTTTGGGATGTATTCACATCCCATTAGGTACCTCAGTGTGACTGTCAGCCTGATCCAGGATATATTGTTTATCAAAATTATATATATTATATATCATTTTTAAAAGCTGTCAGTCATTTATCTATCTCACGAGATGTAAATGTAACAATTATTTTTAATTACAGTTTTCCAGTGCCAATAACGCTGTATTTGAACCTAGTGGCACAGTCCTAACATAAATAATAAAAAAAAGAGAGATATTGAAGGGGTGACCTTGCCGATACTGCCATATTTCTCTGTGAAGGGACGGATCTCACGGAGAACTTCGAAGACTCCCATGAAATTCCTATAATCAGAGCAGTCAAACATTTTGCTGTAGTGCAGTCAAGTGAGCCGTAGTTTGAGAAACCTAAATTCCACCAGCCATCGTTTATTTTTGTCTGCGCAACTATTAGTGTACTAGCTAATAGGTATGAGTCACACTGAAATTCTAATAATGAAACTGTAATGAACAACTAGATGCATAGAGATTTGTCCAGATGTTTGACATAAAATCCATCCAGACCTTTCATAAGAAAAGCAAAACTTGAAGAACTTGAAAAGGTTTTGCTAAAAAATGTAATTAGGGTCCACCCACCTCCCAAATCCTAATTAATGTATCTAATTTTGAGCACAGGTGAGTGTTTCATTTTTGAGCAATGGCGTGCTGACCTGAATTCTTGTGTGTTTACTACAGTAAGTGTTTTTCCATTTGTGTGTGTGTGTTCCAGGTACCTGCTGAAGCCAGACTTCATGCGGCGTTCGGACAGAATGTTTGACCCGTTCTCTGAGACGCCAGTGGACGGAGTCATCGCCGCCCACTGCAGCGTGCAGGTCCAAAACACTTTTCATTAAATATAACAAGCATGTATATATATATATACATACATACATACATACATACATACACACACACACAGTGTGGGAAATAATAATTTGATCCCTCACTGATTTTTTTAAGTTTGCCCACTGACAAAGAAATGAACGGTCTATAATTTTAGTGGTAATTTTTGGTAGGTTTATTATAACAATGAGAGACAGAATATCAAAAAGAAAATCCAGAAAATCACATTAAATAAAAGATGTAATTTTCTTTGCATTTCACTGAGTGAAATAAGTATTTGATCCCCTATCAAAACATGACTTAGTACTTGGTGGAGAAACCCTTGTTGGCAAGTACAGAGGTCAGACGTTTCTTGTAGTTGATTACCAGGTTTGCACACATCTCAGGAGGAAAGTTGGACCACTCCTCTTTGCAGATCCTCTCCAAATCTTTAAGGTTTCGAGGCTGTCACTTGGCAACTCCAAGCTTCAGCTCCCGCCACAGATTTTCTATTGGGTTAAGGTCCAGAGACTGGCCAGGCCACTCCATGACCTTAATGTGCTTCTTCTTGAGCCACTCCTTTGTTGCCTTGGCTGTATGTTTTGGGTCATTGTCGTGCTGGAAGACCCATCCATGACCCATTTTTAGTGTCCTGGCTGAGAGAAGGAGGTTGTCACCATGGATTTCACGTTACATGGCCCCATCCATCTTTCCCTCGATGCGGTGAAGTCGACCTGCCCCCTTAGCAGAAAAACACCCCCAAAGCATAATGCTTCCACCTCCATGCTTGACGGTGGGGATGGTGTTCTTGGGGTCGTAGTCAGAATTCCTCTTCCTTCAAACACGGTGAGTCGCATTGATACCAAAGAGCTCGATTTTGGTCTCATCTGACCACATCACCTTCTCCCAAGCATTCTCTGAATCATTCAGGTGTTCATTGGCAAATTTCAGACGGGCCTTACATGTCCCTTCTTGAGCAGGGGGACCTTACGGGCGCTACAGGATTTTAATCTATTACGGCGTAGTGTGTTACCAATGGTTTTCTTGGTGACTGTGGTTCCAGCTGCCTTGAGATCATTAACAAGCTCCCCCTGTGTAGTTCTGGGCTGATCCCTCACCTTTCTCATGATCATTGATACCCCACGAGGTGAGATCTTGCGTGGAGCCCCAGACCGAGGGAGATTGACGGTCATTTTGTGTTTCTTCCATTTTCGAATAATCAGTTGTCAACAGTTGTCTTCTTCTCACCCAGCTTCTTGCCAATGGTCTTGTAGCCCATTCCGGCCTTGTGCAGCTCTACAATCTTGTCCCTGATGTCCTTAAACAGCTCTTTGGTCTTGCCCATGATGGAGAGGTTGGAGTCTGATTGATTGATTCTGGGGACAGGTGTCTTGTATACAGGTAGCAAGTTGAGACAGGTGTCTTTTATACAGGTAATGAGTTGAGACTAGGAGTATTTTCTTAAAGCGAGAGGACTAATCTGTGGGAGCCAGAATTCTTTATGGTTGGTCGGGGATCAAATACTTATTTCACTCAATGAATTGCAAAATAATTTATATATTTTATTTAATGTGACTTTCTCGATTTTCTTTTTGATATTCTGTCTCTCACTGTTATAATAAATCTACCAAAAATTACCACTGTGTGTGTTGTATATATATATATATATATATATATATATATATATGCTATATAGCAATTAAGGTTCAATGTAAATTGAAAGTAAATTTAAGTTAATTTTGCACAGTTTAACCCCAATAAAGGATTCTATTCTTTGTTTATGTTTCAAAGCTTGAATTGAAATTGCTCTACACTGTCACCATCATCTCTTTCAATTAAATTAATGTTATCACTTATTCTGAAAATTTATCAAAACAACACACCTATTAAAAATATAGTGACAAAACTTTCAGTTTTTTTCTATATTTGCTTTTTGAGGTTGTTAAGCTTTGTGTTAGTTGTTTTTTTTTTTTTTTGATTGTGTACAACAATGCACCAATTCCTTGTACATGAAAACATACTTTGATGAATACAACTCTTGATCTTGATTCTGAAAGGAACATAACAATCTGTTTTTTCATTCATGCAACCCTTGTGTTGAGCATATCAGCTGTGATAATTGTTTTTGACAAAAGGCAAGCTGTGCTTTACTCACTGCTGTGACTTTCTTACTTTATTTTGATTTCTTTACTTATATGACTTTACAGACTGTAACATTAACCGATTCTGTTTATGTGGTATTAGTATGTTTCCACATGGCGTGCAAAAGTATCATTGTCCTCTAGTGTGCTTCAGTATAATATCTATTTTTCTAATATTACATTACATTACATTTAGCAGACAAAACTTCCGGATATTCCTTTAATATTACTTTCTACTGTTTGCTTTGTACTCTTCCTGCCCTCCTCTCCTCGTTCAGGTGTTCTCCGGCCAGTTCCTGTCAGATAAGAAGATCGGTACATACGTGGAGGTGGACATGTACGGACTTCCCACTGACACCATCCGCAAGGAGTTCCGCACGCGCATGGTGATGAACAACGGCCTGAACCCGGCGTACAACGAGGAGCCCTTCGTATTCCGGAAGGTGTGTGTGTGTGTGTGTGTGTGTGTGTGTGTGTGTGTGTGTGTGTGTGTGTGTGTGTGTGTGTGTGTGTGTGTGTGTGTGTGTGTGTGTGTGTGTGTGTCTGGTTCTGGGTCCATTGATTGAGGCTTAAAAAAAAGTATTTATTTTGAAGTGTACCAAAATTTTGTGCTGCCCTTTTATTTTGAAACCCTGTCTACAACTACAAACATTCAACATGGTTCTTTTTTTCTGCAATTTACAAGATATATTTAGCTTGGGACTCTGAATCTAAATATATTTTCCCCAAAAAATATACATAAATATACACAAATATACATGTAAAAAATTCTGCGGATCCCCTGCAATTCTTTTCAAGGTCTAAGGGGCTGGAGACCCCAGTTTGGGAACCCCCAGTACAGAAGAGAAGAAGAAAAAGTTTGTCAGAAGAATCTTTGTTTGTCACACGGCACACACATCACAACACATGCACTCATGCGATGATGGTGATCAACACACACACACACACACACACACATGCTTCAAATGGTGGCCGGTGAAAGTTGTTCTCTGCTTTTCTCCCATCCTGACTTGTCCTTCCTCTGGGGGGCAGCCAGGAGAAGTGGGTGGCATTCAGCGACGCGTCCAGGGACCAATTGCAAGTGTCCATCACTGGTCAGACGACGATGTTCTGCAGGTTTTTGGTGTGGGTACTTACTGATGTTATAAGGAGGAAACCCCGTGTGAGCACGGGGACAACATGCAAACTCCATACAGAAAGGCCCCTAATCAGGTAATAACACACCAGAGCGCAGTGCCAACAGCGCCCCAGGCAGGAATTGAACCAAGGACCTTCTTTCTGCAATGCACTGTGCCACCGTACCCGCCGAGTGTAAGGAAACAAAGGTGTAGAGGCATGAGCCTGGCCGGGTGTGCTCGGTGCGGGGCTCCCCATATGGTCTCCTTCGGTGGGGGGTGGACTCCTGTCGTTGCACGGGGTTGCCTGGGTTCCTGTCCTCTGGCACTCTCTGTGTGCAAGGCGCCTGTCGCTGGGGGGTGGCGGACTGTGGGTGGGGGGGCCGTCTGCCACCTTCTGTTCTGTGGTCTGCATGCATGGCGGCCAGGTGCTGACCAGGGGCCTGATGGGGCCATGGAGTTGCCGCTCTGTGCCCTTGGCTGGTCGCTCAGGGGTGGATTCGGGGCCCTTTCTGCTGCTTGGAGGCGCCACAACATAATACCGACCTTATACACAAGAACCAATTGGGATATGTCCTGTACACTCACTGGTGGACACATCTCACACACACACACACACACACACACACACACACACACACACACACACACACACACACACACATACAGGCAGTCTCATCACAGGCACACACACACCACCAACACCTGCTTTGAACACAAACTAACATCCTCCTGGTTACACCGCTCTCTTTTTCTTCCTCATTTACTGCCATAACTATGACAGGAAGATGCCACGTGCCCAATTGTTGTTCCAGTTTTCCTGGACTTAATTAACTCTGTTTTTCCATGTACATGTTGTTTGATTAGTCTATTTGGTTGGTTTATTTGTCTCACCCATGGTGAATCTCCCCCTCATGGAGTAGTGATTAGTTGTTTATAGACCCAAACCTGGTAAAATAGTTCACCAAACAGGGGGGTTGGTGGTGGATCTGTATTACCAAAAACTGTGCTCTTGTCATTCTACAGGTCATCCACAGGACAGAATTATTGCAGCAGTTCTTGATGATTTCAGAGTTAATAAAGAGTTGCATTGCAGGTTGAGAAGTTGAACTCGACTTGCAGACTAACTCTGTCCTAGATGCAATAGCATACAAATACTCTGTGTTGTATTCCCAGCCTGCTGACAGCACAGGTAAAAAAAAAGAAACAGAAATTGGGATGAAGTCACGTGAAACTAAGAAATAGAAAGGGGGGAATTAGAGGCAAACAAGGAAAGCAAAGGAGAAAATTCTGCATTTTTGTAAAACAGAAAAATAATAAATGATAATTATGAATGAAAGTCGAGCCCTGAGATCAGTGGAGGGATATGAGCCAAAAATAGAGTTGGATGTGATTAGTAGTAGAGGCGTGTGTGTGTGTCTGTCTGTGTGTGTGTGTGTGTGTGTGTGTGTGTGTGTGTGTGTGTGTGTGTGTGTGTGTGTGTGTGTGTGTGTGTGTGTGTGTGTGTGCGCGCGCGCGCGCACCCGCTCAGACAAGGAAGTGAGTAATGATTAAGAATGGATAGACTGAGGAAGACGGAAGAATGGACTGATAAATAGATAGATAAATAAAGAGGGAAGAAAGGATGAATAGAGATAAAGGGAAGAATGGATAGAGGAAGTGGGAAGAAAGGATGGATAGTTAGACAAGAGGAAGAGATAAGAAATGATGGAGAGATAGAGAGGAAGGGGGGAAGAAAAGATAGATGGAAGAGGGAAGAAAGAGGATATATAGAGAGGAAGAGACAATTAAGGATGGATAGATAGATAGATAGATAGATAGATAGATAGATAGATAGATAGATAGATAGATAGATAGATAGATTTAGGAAGAAGGAAGAGGAGAGAGATGAGCAGGATGAAAAAGCATAGAGAGGGAGAAAATGGAGTTAAGATGGATCGGAAGACAGAAGAGCGTGTGTGTGGGTGTGTGTGTGTGTGTGTGTGCGCGTGTGTGCGTGCGCGTGTGTGTGTGTGAGAAATAGTGCTGCTCTCAGCAGAATGAGGAGTCTCTCAACCATGACTGTGACTCCGGCTCCCTAAAACACACCATCAATCAAACGCTGCCGCAGTGCCGCACACACACATACTTTACAAGATCTCACACAATTGTACAGCGTTATCCAGGGAGGGCATCACAGAACAGAGCTTCCTGGCGCACATGTATACACACACACACACACACACACACACACACACTAAATGCTAGATGTTTAGACAGGCATGCTCACACACAGCTGTCCAAATGACTCAACGTGTACAGTAACACAAGCAACACTCAGACAAGGTCCATTTGCACACACACACACACTCCCGACACCTCCACCCATCATCCTCGCTCGGCCTTATCTCCTACCTCCACTTTTTCTAAGTTATTAATCATTCTCCTCCCTCCTCTGCGTGGCCCCCGTGCACTTATCTCCGCACATGAGGCCGTTTTTAACTCGTATAACCACCCCTCCCCACACACGCACGCACACGCACACACGCTCCCTGGGTGTCGGGCATCAGATCGACTGTTGTGCTCCGCTATCGCTGCTGCTGCTTGCTGGTATCTGTGGGAGCGTCAGATAGCTCCTGACCTTCCTTCTGAACCACGCCGCTCCTCTGGAAGAAAGATTTCACCAACCAGCGTCATAAAAAGCAAAAACTACCCAGAATTCCCTCTGCAGGGGTTGATGACGTAAAAAGCCGGCTTCACACCAAATCCGGAAAACCCCTCAAACCGTTGGAATCGCCCCCTCTAGTGTCCGTCGCACTGCATGTGTGTGTAAAAGTTTGTAAATTGCATCACAAGATCACTATTTCTATTTTATCACATTCTTTCCCTGTCTTGATTTCCTTCATTTACTATATTGATCCATTCACTCTCTCTGTTTTTACCCGATTCTGCCGGTTCTGTAGTTTCTACACTTTACTTTGCTACACATGTTGGAAAGAGTCGCCACCTGAAACATACCTAACCTACATAATCAATTCATAATAAAATGTGTTATTACGTAATGAAATTCAAATTTATTTGATTTTGGAAAGTTGTTATGAAATCCAGCGCCATTACATAATGCATTGTTACACTTCCATAGGGTGTATTTACTGTCTACAGTATGCTGTACCCCAGGATGTATTGATGTTTATTTGTTGTTTTTTGCTTTTGTTTCTTTTTCTTTTGTTGTTTCAACCATTACTTAACACATTTATAACCAAACTTATATTCAGACGGTGCCTTTTGAAAAATAACAGAAACAAAGCATACTGTCTAAATCTGAAATGTAATTTGTGATCTTTTGACGAGTTGAAGAAAAAAAACAAAACACATTGTCCTTCCATTAATTTTGGCTCCATTCCATCCCCCCCCATGGTCCACCAGGTGATTCTTCCGGACCTGGCCGTGCTCCGCATCGCGGTGTACGACGACAACAACAAGCTGATCGGGCAGCGCATCCTGCCACTGGACGGGCTGCAGGCGGGCTACCGACACATCTCCCTGCGCAACGAGGGCAACAAGCCGCTGTCGCTGCCCACTGTCTTCTGCCAGATCATCCTCAAGACCTATGTGCCCGACGGCTTCGGAGGTCAGTCACCTGCACTACAACATGTTCACATACTTTTATTGTTAGTTTTATTTTAGTGCAAGAACATACATATACATACAACAACCCCTGCCTCCAACAAAATAAATCATAAAAATGAAAAGAATATAAAAATGTCTATATGTGTATGTATATATATAAAAAATTGACCAAGAAATTAACATAAAAATTATAAGGAAAAAAAACATTAAACAAACAAAAAAAACTGAAAAGACAGAAACCAAAGATTATATCATGGATTTAAGCATGCATCAAGAGAGAAGAGAAGCTGATGTTTTATTTGTTTTATTGTGGGAGATGATTTAGTCCAAACTTCCAAAAACTTGTCTATACTACTTGTTATGAAGATGACAGTGAAACTCGGATCAACACAGTCATTGCGCCACATTCTCTAGTGGTGCTAAGGTCTTGTAAATGAAATAATGGTGAAGTTCGACTATTTATCATTTTGCTGGGGACCCTTTGGAACCTCTTGAGGGACCCCTGGAGGGATGCTCAACCCCACGTTGAGAACCACTGGTCTCAACTTGCAATTAAAATGTGTTTATTGGAAGAAGTGACGTTTCGGTTAATGGACAAATGTACAAATGTACAATATAATAATAGTATTTTCATTGAAAGCTTAGATGGTCTCGTATTTTTGAATTGTTTTGGGGACTTCCAGCGCACACACACAAATAAATACACACCAGTTTATCACCGTATTCAGTTTATTCAGGGCTGATGATGAGGAGGCTGTTGTAGCCTTTTGGGAGCAGAGAAAATAAAAAGGAAAACAGAAGAGCCCTAGATTTTCACCCCCTGCATTCCCCCTTCTCTCTCTCTCTCTCTCTCTCTCCATCCCTCTCGCTCTCTCTCTCCTTCCTTCTAACGGCTTCTCACCCTCCGGTGTGAACATTTAGAGTAATGGCACAGAGCAAATGATGATGTGCTGTGAGACAGAGGCAGGGACGGAGCAGCTCGTCGTTAAACAAAGCCAAGGGGCTCAGTCCAAGAAAACCACAAGACACCACTATCAGCTTTGTTCTGAACCGCTGGCTTCCTGACAGTAAACACAGCGCGGCTCGTCGCAGCCTTTAAAGGAAACATCGCGCTTATAGAAAAAAAGGCTTTGATTCTTTTGTGGAGGGAAAAGAAAAAACAATCTTTGTGTGTCCACAACTTAATAGATTGAAACGACGATAAATTGAGTATTGTTTGATCTGTGCCACCGCAAACAAAATACAACTATAATTCATGTGTTTGGATCAGTGGTTTTCAATCAGGGGTCCCCCAGAGAGTCCTTAAGAAGAAGAAAGAAGAAACAGTCTTTATTTATCACGCAACACACCACACTACAACACATGCTTGCACACACACACACATGCACATGCTTTGATGGTGGCCGGTGAAATGGATTCTCTGCTTTCGACCCATCCTGGCTTGTCCTTCCTCTGGGGGCTCAGCCAGGAGTCCTTCAAGAGGTTAAAGGAGGTCCTCAGTAAAATTATTAATAGTTTAATTTCATTTACAAAACATTAGCACCATTAGAGAATGTACAATAATGACTGTTTTGATCCTATAGACAGATACGAAGGTTTGGATTAAATGATATGTAACAATAAATATCTTCTCAAATGGGGCTCCCAGAGACTCAATCTTCATCATATGGGGTCCGTGGCCTAAAGGGGCTTTCACATAGGTAATGCTGCGCCCACTGGTGTGTATTGGTTGCTTCGTGCAGGATCTGCGCTGAGCAAAGTGGTGTGCGGAGGTCCTCGCCGCCTTGAACTTTTGCTTGGAGTAGCAAGCCACGCTATGATGTAATCCCCGCTGGGCCGATAGGAATAAGAGGTGAAGCAAACAGGAAGTATGCAATATGGAGGAGAAACTGATTTTAACGGTGCCTAAATTCATCAGAGCTCTACAACCCGTCCTTACAGGTTAATCGGGACCTGGAAACAGGTTTCCTACCAAGTGGGCAGACCAGCAGTGGTGATAAGCGATATATGACCAATGGCTAATAAATATTACCTACAAGACATGATCATGACTATTCCCTGTTATTAAAATAAGATCTGAAGACATAATATTGTAATTAAATATTGTAATATAATTAATGTAATAGTTCCTACAGGCCTACTGAAGTTAAAATAATAATACCATAAACAATATTTCTGTTGTCTAAGTTATGACAGCGGTCCCAAATGCGTGCACTACACTGAGCACAGCGCACACCGCGCCCTGTATGAAAGCCCCTTAATGCTTATCAAATAGAGGGTCCTTGATGCGAAAAAGTTTGAGAATCACTGGTTTACATAATTTGAAACCATTAGAGAAGGAACTTGATTGGTTGAGGGATAACATGCTAAAACTGGAAAGATGTTTTCCAAGCAAGGTATGGAACTATGGGTGTGGATCAATGATAGGTGACGGCTCTCTTATCAATTTCTCCAGGATGTGATCTGGACAAGGAGGAATCTCTTTGTGTTGACTGGACGTATCACAAACAAGTGTGAAAATAAGTCTTCTCTGGTGTTTTCTTCAGCTATCGTGGACGCCCTGTCAGACCCAAAGAAGTTCTTGACCATCGCGGAAAAGAGAGCGGACCAGATGAAGGCCCTAGGCATCGACACGGTACAATCTGTGCAAAACCAATTTTTCTACCTTAGCTTTAAATTGATTCCAACCTTTTTAACTTTTCGTATTTTTCGTTGACATAAAGAACGACATCGCGGACGTCCCCAGCGGCAGCTCCAAGAACGACAAGAAGGGAAAGGGGAAAGGAGACACGGTGAAGACCAGCGTCACGCCGCAGGCCAGCTCCGACATGGCCCAGACCTCCAACGCTGCCCAGAATAACACCACAGAAGCCAAGAAAGGTACGCGCGCATACACACAAACACACACACACACACACACACACACACACACACACACACACATACACATACACACACACACACATACTGCCATATTATTCAACGTGGTGCTTATGCTTGATTATCTGAATCTCTTGTTCCAGATACTTCCGCACTTGTGCCTAACGTTAGCATCGACGACCTGAAACAGATGAAGGTTCGTACTCTCTCTCTCTCTTTATCGCTGTCCTGATTATATGACATAACAATTGATTTGAGGTTACGAAGTGCTTCACAGACTTAAAATACGCAGATATAAGACTATTGTGTGAAACAAAAATTCAAATAAAATGTGACCCACCACATGCTGACCCAGCGCATTTTGCTGCACCATACTTTGGCTGGATGTAAAAAACATTGGAAATTCCTTTTTTGGTCCAAAATGGGATTATAGCAGATTCATATTCCTCACGTTTTCTATCTCTCAAAGTATTTTCAAAACTGAGATTTAATTTCTAAATATTGAATAAATAATAAAAATAGAGGCTCCTTAACAAAACAAAAGCAAAACAGCGGTAAACATGCAGATCAAGATCATCCCGTGATATTCTGAGTGATGTAAAGTCAGGATGTCAAACCATTTTGATTAAAAGGGTTATAAATTCATGTGGTAAAAAACTGATGCGCTGACGCTGGCTCAGAGGACACGGAGAAGAAGAGCTGACGTCACTTCCGTAAGCAATGTTTTAACGTAACAATACAGAAGCTCAATTATATCTCCCAACTGGCAGCGGCTGGCTGGGAGGATCCCTCCATTTGCATTCTGGGAATTGTTGTTGTCCGTTGATAGGTTTTTGTGCGCAATCTAAAATGGGCCACTTTCTTAAAACTATCATTGTTATAATACACTGAAGGCAGGAAATGGGAACGTTTCAAAGTTGCAGAATAATTGAGGGGTTATGCTATTATTGAAAATAAATTATAGAACTCCAATCGCAATTGTGGTGCCGCCCCTTGCAGCCACCTGCGCGAGCGCCTCGTGTCGGTTACGCACAATTTAGTATTTTTAGCATTTTTCGAGCTTATTGTGCGTAATCACCGGGTGTCATGACATTTCACTGCATATATGTATGAATCTAGCGAGCATGAACTTGAAATGAAAAAGAATCAAAAATAAATTACTTAAACTTAAAATGAAAGGATTTTCTTGAATTATGCATTTTACAATATTGTTATAAATTAATAATTTAAATATTATTTCATAAAAACACATTCAGCATTATCTCATTGAAGGAGTACAGCACTATCCATTTAAAGCATTTAAAGTTTATGTAACCATTTCACCACTAGTTGTGTTTTTGTGTATTTTGTGCTGCAAAAGTCTGGAAATGCTAACCTAAAAGCCTGATTTTTCAAATTGTTAATCTTTAATAAGTCATAGCTTCCTAAATATTTGCTTGATTCTCAGGTGATACCTTGTTTTGAAGCTCTGATTCTACACTTTCATATTATGTGCAAAAAAATGTTAAATGTCAAATTTTGAAATGTTACCCTAAAGTAGACAGTGGGTCACAAATGCAGATGGTCAAGAACGTTTAAGAAATCAATTGGAATAGTGAGAAAAATAACTAAAACCACTTGAATATTGAAAGTTATGTAAAAATTAGATAAAATAAAGTAGAAAGTGACAATAACTATACACTTAATTCAAGTTCAACCCTTAAAACTAGGCATTAAAATAAAGATTTTGATTTGAGCACATTCAACAATCTGCATTGTTAATCTAGAACTCTGTGTACAATGGGTCATTTGTTGCTAATGCTCATCCAAAAAGTGCTCCAAATCTTGTAATCAATGTACTGGGGCATCCATCAACTGCCTGTTTAATTTGACCTTAATCTCTTTCTGTTTGTTCTGTTTTTCCCTCCTGCAGACGTATGTGAAGTTGATGAAGAAGCAACAGAAGGAACTAAACACTTTAAAGAAGAAACATTCAAAGGTGCGTCATTGTTCTTATTGGTCCTCCAAAGTAAACAAGGGGAGAGAGGATGTTCTACTTTTCATCCCCAACGTACTTCGCCGTGTATTTATATATAATAGAATACACTACTGGCATTTCGCCCCAACAATTAATCAAGTTTTATCTTATATTCAGGGTTCGTACCAGGTCGTTGAGGTGCTTGAAGTGCTTGAATTTTGTCCTTAGAAATTTAAGAACCGGAATAACT
>NC_137189.1:8534440-8554440 GCF_960531495.2 Zeus faber
GGATTTCGCATGCCTTTATCTCTCAAAGAAATATTTAAATATACGTATATGTGTTTCTAGCTGGCCATGAAGCACCAGAAGGAGATGGAGCAGCTGGAGAAGAACCAGAGGGAACAGTTGGAGAAACTGGACAAGTTCAACGAGCAGGTAGGACGCTCAGTTAGCAACTGGAACAAAAATTTCTGGAGCTACGTGATCGGGGTTCCCAAACTGGGGTCCACGGCCCCCTAGGGGGTCTGTGAATGAAATGCAAAGGGTCTGCAGCAATTTTGTCAAATGTATTATTATTAGTTGTATTATTATTTTGTTAATAATTTTTGAGATACATATATATATATATATATATACACACACTGTATAGTTAATAATAAAATCAACAAAAACTCACCCTGGCTTATGATTATGTTTTTCTTCAAGTTTTATTTTAACTTTTTTGTCAGCCAGGTTTAACTGTAATGTCAAACTATGCCACAGTTTATTAGGCAGAGAAATGTGTACATATTTTTGTGGATTTAAAATGTTTATGTAGTTTTGGGTGGAGGGGTGGGGCTTGCCACAAAAAGTTCGGGAACCCCTGGACCATCAGATTCTGCATTCAGTAGCACATTTTGGCATCCTGTTGAAAATCACAGGACTACTAAAAATGTTAGGGATCCAATAAATATTATCAATAAACTGTTCCACACTGTACTGCCAAACTGGATTAATGAGTTTTACCTGAGATCATTTGAATGATCAAAACCAATGATACGAATTAGAATTGGGAGATTATGGATCAGACTGTATACTAAGGCCTCAGATCCTCTTCGTGTGTGTGTTTGAAGTTTCCATCTATTTTCCACACTCCATTTTCCTGTACATGTGTCCAACATGTAAGACCACGTTGGTTCATTCATTAATATGATTTGCTTCCTTTGGCACAGCTTTTGAAATCACACCAAGCAAACAAACAGGTCCAAGGTAGGCATCTCCATCTCACCCAGCTCCACCACCTCCACCCTATTCTTCCATTTATCTCTTTTTCCCTCTTTTTATCTTTTCTTCCCTACATGTCGTACAAAACCACCTCGCTCATTTTTATGCTCGTGTCCAATTTCCTCAGAAGGAAATTGAAACATCAATGTTTCCTCTCATTACTTATCTCTTTACTCATCTGCATTTTTTTCTGTTTTATCACGTTTAAAAAATAACTGATATTATTAACGAGCCATAGACAACTTTTTTGCTTTTAATTATGATTATGAAGTTAATGTTGATTGCACAGTGTAATAGCTATAGAATAATGAGACCGACTGTGTTTAAATTGGTTCCCTATAAGCCTCGCTGTCACTATGCAGTTCAGACTGCCACGGGTACGAATCCCCGGGAAAATGTGGGATTTACGGCAGTGCGTCACAGGAAGTGTGTTATCCAACGCGCAACTATTAGAAGAAATGGCGGACGGTGCTGCAATCTACCCCAGGTAGATCATAAGTACTTCGAAATCGGTTGAAAAATGTAAACGTTATCGTGATTTTTATCCAGAAAACCGCAGCGCCCCCGTTTACCTGTATTTGTTTACAGGCCAGTCTTTCCCGTTCCAATATGGCGGCAACGTCGACGTATCGCCGCAACGGGCCGAAGCCGTCAATGCACGTCTATGTATTTATGTCTACGATTGCGCATTCATAACAAATAAAATGCTTCTAAAATTGTGACAATTTCAATTGACCTCTTCAGTGAAAATGCTTCTTTCAATGGTCTTCATTTCCATGGAGCACTCTGAGGAAAACGTAAGGACTGGCTGTCTTTGCGACAGAGGTGCAAAATTTCTATTGCCCCTTTAAAGGCAAAAATATTTTTTTCTATTTTTCTGTTTTTAATAGAGCGCCCCCCAATTCAAGCCCACTCGATTTACTCACTGACATCCTGCCAATTCGATCACAGCATCATAAAACTCAATAAAAACAGAAATAATCACACATGGGCAAGTTTAAACAAATGGGTCCTGAGCTGCTTTTTAAAAGTGCTCTGTGTCCACAGAACTTAACTCCAGTGGAAGAGAGTTCCAGAGTTTGGGAGCCACAAGCTCAAAAGCATGGTGCCCTTTAGTTTAAAGTCTGGATGGTGGAACAACCAGCAAACCCTGATCAGAGGACCTTAGTGACCTGCTGGTGACACGGGGCTGCAGTAGATCTTTCATGTAGGCGGGTGCCTGACCATGCAGAGCTCTGTAGGTGACATGACATGACAAGAATTTTAAGCTGGACTCTGAATTTGATGGGGAGCCAGTGAAGAGCAATGAGAATCGGTGTCATATGAGAACTATTGGAGGACCTGGTCAAGAGTTTAGCGGCAGCATTCTGGACCACTTGTAAACCATCCAGGAATGTTTTTCTGAGGCAGGTGAAAAGGGAGTTGCAGGGGTCAAGACGGGAGAGAGAGCGAATATCATTTATCCAAGGGGAGGACTTGATCAGAGAAGCTGATGTCGTTTTAATAGGGGCCACTTTAACCAGTGCTGAAAGGCAGTGTTCATTAAAAGGTTGCACCAAGTCGTCATCACTGTGCATAACAGAGTTAAAATGGAAAATGGAAGAAAACTTTGCAGAAAGCTGGTGAAGGATGCGAGAACTGATGATACGCCGGCAGGTTAAGGAATTTCGATTAAATGAAAGATCAAATAACATCTAGTTGTGATCAGTAATAAAAAGATCCTCTGAAAATAATGAATCAATATTCAAACCAAGAGTAAAAACAGTGTCCTCTGTTGTGTGTAGGGCCTGATACATGTTGAGTGAGATTAAAAGACTGATATTAATAAAACTGGAGGCAAAACTGTCTGTGGATATTAAAATTACTGACAGTGATAAGACTGGAAAACTTAAGGACAGAGGACAAAAAAGTCAGTGAATTCAGTTTAAAAGGATCCATTCGGTCCAGGTGGACGGTAGAGTAAAAGGCGGTAAAAAGAACTAGCATGTCTACCTTGATCATTTGCAATTGGGAAGACGAGAACCACCCAGTGCTCACCAGGTGACAGGGAGCGGCACCTGAAACACCGCAGCGAGTCCTCCACCGTGCCCAGAAAGTCAAACTGATGAAGGTGGAGTCCTTCAGGCAGAGCTCGATGTGAGGGCCAAGTTCCATATTCCTCTGCCAGGTTTCAATCAAGCTAACTTTTTAAAGCTAAAGGGTCTCCTCTCGCATAACGATTTCCTCAACTGTTTTTAGACTAAAAATTGCCCAAAAAATATTTCCCAAACATATCCTTACATTTACAACATAAAACAAACAAATGACCAAAAGTGACCAATAAAGGCCTTTCTCTCTCATTCCTTTCCTTCCCCTCTCACCATGTTTCTTCTTTCTTGGCTTCTTCTTCATTCTTCATCTCCCTAAATCAGTATTTTTCTACCGTTGCTGCCTCATGCACATGCAATGCCGCATGTGGACTGAATGACCTTTGGGTGAAGCGGCGGCATAGCGCAGGGACTTTTCTTTCCACAGATCGTCAGATTAGAAAAGAGCCGGAGAAGTGAGTGATTCATGTGTTTCTGTGTTGTGGAAACATGAGCCCAGGCGTTTCGGGGCCACGGCTCTCGGGGGCGTCAGGTGCGTCCGGGCGGCTCCGGTCGTTTATCACCGTGATTTAGAGGCCATTACTAAGCACAAGGTGCTACTGTACCAGACCCAGGATTTAAACCGGATACAGGGTTGACCACAACTAGCTTCATTTGTTTATGAAATTAACTGCGGCTGCCTTTCACTTTTTGCGCGTGGAAACATCTAATTGCGGAACACTTTGCATAACACAAATACACTGAGTGGCCGTTTCTAATAAAGTGCCACCTAAAAAAATATATAAAATATGGGATTTATTCAACAAAATAATCTCAGGGATTACCACTTCAATGTCTTATTAATTGTAGTGTGAGTGCATCATATGCACATTGCGATGTGATGCTAACAATGGGTTGTGTTTCCTGGCAGGCCAAGGACATGCAGCAGATGGTGAAGTTGGAGGAGGAGATGGATCGCAGACCGGCCACGGTGGTCTGAGCGAATAAAACCAAAAGAAAGAGACACACACGCACACATCCACCCTGCTCCTCCTCCACCTCCACCTCCTCCACAACTGCAAGACCCAAACTACTCCTGCACCTCCACGAGCGTCAGTGCTGATGTCAAACACTCCATTTTGTGGCTGAACGTCCCCTGTATCTCACACACACACACACACACAGACACACACACACACACACACATTACAGCTCTCTAGATGTTTTGGCCCCGTTACCTTTGATGGGTGCTCAGCCCATCGTTTTGGAGATAAACAAACGGTACTGGACATACACCACACTCCTCACTGTAGATCTGCATATTATGTCATTTCGGGTTCTATTGTACTTTCTCTCGGCACAAAGGACACGGACTCTGTTATTAGTGGACACACACACACACACGAGGAAGAAGAAAATGGAGGACAAAAAAAAGCAACTACGTATAAGATTTAAATTTTTGTGTCAGCACAACCTAAAAAAAAAACTAAAAAAAAACCACGAAGACGAGTGTGTAAACTTGTACTGTACACTGAACACCGCTAGGCCGTCATCACCAACATGGAGAAATGTAGCGCTGCACGTCTTCGACTGTACGGCACTTTTCTTTTTTCCTTTTTCTTTTTTTTTTTTTCTTCTTCTCCTGTGTTTTAATAAGAATGTAAAACCAAGAGCATCACTGTACCGGCCTCGCCCAGTCCTACACTGCAACCCGTCTGGATCACCAAAAAGAACCGAAAAGGAAAAAAAACAACTTTTCTATATGATGTCTGTCTTTTTTATTATTACTACTACTACTATTATTATTATTATTATTATTATTATTATTATTATTATTATTATTATTTCATCGACACTTACGGCCGCTGCAAAATGCTTATTCCGTGAGTTTCAGAAGACTAAACATAAAAGGGAGCGCGGATGGACAGAACGATCCGACGATCGATCGGTCGAACGATTGATTGCTTTCGACGTTTTCACTCAGGTTGATTTCTAAATCAAATCACTACGAAATGTACAGGAAGAAGACGAAGATGGCGACGGCACCGTCGTAGTGGCGCCATGACAACGGCCGTAGCGCATACCGATTTTCTGTCGTACACCAGTGCTAATGTGGGTTCTGGTGTGGTGCATGTTTTGCTTTTGCTTGTTTGTTTGTTTGTTTGTTTTTATTCACTGATGGAGCCTCCTCCTCTTTCACCGAAAAACTAAATTATTGGAATTGATTGAAGTTGGTTCCACTTAAAAATTTCCCTTTAATTTGTAGAAGGTCCATCTCAACATGGAGAATTTAGGTTTTCCAAATGAACACAATTTCTTTTTAAGTCAATTTGTGGTTTCTTCATTTATTTGGGTTGAGGGTCAAATAGCGTTTTACTAGCTACCTGATGCCTTGGCCCCCGCCACAGGCAAAGATATAACTATTAAAGGGGGGTCCAGGGGGACCAGAATCCTGGTCCAGATCTCGGTCCAGGATCCAGATCCGCGGCCTGGTTTACGGGCCTGGTCCTGATCCAGGGTCCAGGTTAGTTACATGGGAACATGGTCTGAGCGTTTCTGTGGAGCGGCATTAAAACCAGATGGAGCCAAATCTATTTTTCCTAATGATGATGAATATTAAATGTCTGCGGGGGAGTACAGGGGGTGTTTCTGTGTTTTTAAACTTTTATTCTGCAGTAACACACACACGCTCGATGACACCATTGTACTGTAAATACTGGAATGTACGTAGTTTTCATTTCAGCGGTCGTGTCGTTCAAGGGCTCGGGGGTCGGAGCACTATCAACCACTGGGGGTTTTACCTTTCTAGCTCGTCTTCAATTTGTTTTGATTTATTTTGTTGTGTTTTGGTTCCAGTCGGCCCCTGCCGAACCGCACTCCACAGTATCTAATGTTCTCACCACATATCTAGTGCAGATATAATGAGTAAAGTGCTTTTAAATTTTATTCCATCGCTTTCAAGATGTGCCACTCGATGTCTGTTAGGATGTTTTAAATTATTTGAAAAAATATAAATGCCAAATTAAGGGGTTATGAATATATATATATATATACACATATGATATATATTCTATATTAGATATGGTATGTAGTTTAAGACAATAGTATGTTTGTTAGAGGCTTTTTTGCACTAGTTGAATGTTCCTGTCATGCAACTACATGTAACCCTTCGCTCTCTCTAGTTTGCCCCCCCCCCCCCCCCCCCTCTCCAAAAAAACCCCAAAACATTATTTTTGCAGATCGTTGCTGATTTGGAGTTCCTCGATTTCTATCTTCTTTTTTTGTTTTTGTTTTCTATTTTATCTGTAGCCTGTCGACGGACCATTCTGTGTGTGTTTTTGTATTTATATTATACTGTTGAACTTCTAGCAATGAAAATACTGTTGTTATCCGGCTCCTTTAATACTGTTTTATAGTATGTGTACTAATAAAATACCCAGGTGTAAATTGGCATGTGTGAGTGTTTGGTCAATGATGATGATGATGTTTTAAAAGTGTTGTGTGTAAACCTTCATTTGAAGAAGAGGCACTTTTTATCCCTTGCAAAACAGGTGGAGCTTCACTAGACGTACAGTAAAGTGACCGCGGAAATGTTATGACTTTCTTACACTCTGTATTTCACAAATGAACTGCTCTATTATGTTGTTCGTCAATTTTAAAGGCCCATATTGTGTAAAAGCATGTGTGGCGGGGATGCCTTTTCAGGGGGTTGACTTGGTTAGAAGTCCATTCAAGATACAAATCTTTAAATAGTTTATTGGTCTTTGCGACACTCTCACATGGGTCTCCATTTCACTGGTTGTTGTGTCACTTAGCGCTACTATCTGACTTGGCTCTCGAAACAGTTGTATTTCTCCTGCACGTACTGACCTTATTTTCTTGCTGATATACATATGTGTGCCGTGAAATTGCTTTAAGTGCTCTTGTCAAACAGTGTTGTGTAGGCCAGGTTTGTTGTCTGGGGCTGGAGAGCAGCAAACAACGCCCACGTCCCTCGTCCCTTGACAATGAACGGCCGCACTTTCTGCGGCTCTAATCACATTCAACAAGCACTAAATTGATTCATCACCCAAACAGGCGGCTCACTCTGAAATCGCCATTATAATTCTAAGCCGATATTTCCATTAGAAAGCATGGACAGCATGGCATGATGTTTGCGTTGTCCTGGTAACTCCACCGCCTCTCTGGCTATAAAACATGTGAGGGGGATGTTTGTTTCATTTGTTTTTTTTGGGGGGGGGAGAGGTAAACCCAAACCTGCCCCCATGACCAAATGACACATCGGGCTTACAGGCTCCGTCAACTCTCATTTTCCACAACCATGTTGAAGGCTCCTGGAGGATTCAACAGGGAAACGGGCGCCAAGATCCTCCTGGAAGCGATGTCCAAAGATAAAGTCCACCTTGCCAAGTTCGTCCTGGACGCGCTGGATGGGAAGATCGTGAACATCAAGATGGAAGGTGCCCAGACCCCCCTTATCCTGTGTGTTCTTCTACCCGACAACCAAATTAGGTCCACCTTCATTGAGATTCTGCTTCAGAGAGGAGCCACGGTCAATTGCCAGGACGAGAAGGGGCGAACCGCCCTGAGTTATGCATGTGAGAAGGGGGATCTGGACACGGTGAAGACCCTGGTGAGACACAACGCTGACCCAGAGGTGGTGGACTCCTGGGGGAACACTACCCTGATGTTCGCTGCTGCTGCTGGTCACCCCTCCGTGGTGAAGTTTTTGGTGAGGGCTTTCAAGAGGCTGGGGCTTCAAATCGACAGACGGAACAAAGTCGGAAATTCCGCTGTGGAAGTTGCAAAGTTTCTTGGCCACACCGAGTGTGTCTCTGCGCTCGCAAACAACCCCAAGAAGCGTCAAGAAGATGAAAAAAGACCAGAGGGAACCCGAGACAGCCAAGGTGGTTTGGGATGCACCTCAAATGGGAAATATGATGCAAAGGTGTCAGAACCCTCCAGGAGACTTGAACTTCTGAAGACAGAAAACCCAGAGGATGGGACCTGGCAACCAAGAAGAAGAAAAACTCGACTACAGTCACTGGATTCCATAGAAGAATTTGAGACAGAAGGTTGTTTCTCGCCTCCAGAACTGATCTTCTCTGGTGTCCTCACCCCGAAACCCCCACCACCTCACTGCAGCAACAGCTCTGCTGTGCGTGAACTCCCCAAACCGGGAGGAAAGGTGAACCCCACGCACCACCTCCCCCCTCTGAGCCAGGCGTCCCAGCCGGGTCTCTATTCACCTCGACCTGGAAAACCTGCTGCGAGACCCTGTGCGTCCAGCGCCCTGGGGGTCCTGCTCACACCCCTCACCAACTCCCCAAGGGGGACACAGAGAACGTTCAACTTCCAGGACAGCTACTACCAGAAGAGGTCCAGCTTGCCTGCCACTCTCATGAGCCCCGCTCCCCCGGACCGCAGCTCGACGCCTCTGCGCAAATCCAAAACCCCGAGAAGAGGCGCAGCGTCTCCGACGAAGGTCGAAGCTCTGAATTTAAAACCTCCCGCCGCCTCACCGACCTCATTCTCAGTGCTGAGCAACAAGCTGCTGCGTCGCTTCACCTTCCCGGGGTTTAAACGAGGGGCTCGGGGGTTCGGAGAGGACGCGGCTGTTGCGCGTTGGAGGGAAGATCCCAAATCATCCTCCGAGCGTATCCCGCGCTCGGAGACCTACCCCCAGGTCTGCGGGCACCCCCAGGCGGGCAGCAAGCCCAGCGTGGACGGCATCAGTGCCGTCAAGTGCGAGTTTGACTTTGTCTGCAGGACGCCCCCTTCCTGAAAACACGCTCCGTGGGTCGTGCGCAACACTTGTGCACCGCGGCTTAGTTAGTTCAGTTTAGTTTTTAATACTTACCGAGTTGATCCCGTCGCAGGAAGGAAGAAAGGAAGGGGACAAATCCATCCAAAATAACAACCCTCAAAGTTGGAGAAGTATGTATTGATTTGATACGGGTTATTATTGGTTGAAAGGTGATTTCATTTGAGAAGTGTAAATAAAATGTTGTTGTAAGAATATGTTATTTTGTTTCTTCGTGAACACACAGAAATTGTGTGTGTGTGTGTGTGTGTGTGTGTGTGTGTGTGTGTGTGTGTGTGTGTGTGTGTGTGTGTGTGTGTGTGTGTGTGTGTGTGTGTGTGTGTGAGGGAGAGAATCTGCCCCCCCCCCCCCCCCTCCCACCGGTTCACATTTCCTCACACACCCTAGATTTCATTTTGGGTGGAAACGGCACTGCGGGAGTGAGTGAAGCGGAGCTGCGTGGAGCGGGATGTGATCCATCATCCAGGACCACAACCTCCAGGACAGGAGAGACTTTTTATTTTTTTTGTTCCTCCCCCAAAGAGCGGACTATAATCTCGGTAAAATGTAAAATAATCTCAAATTCAACCAGCGCACCGCCTCAGCCAAAGCCTCTTCGTATGAGTGTGGGCGTGGGTGCGTTTTGGGGGGAAACTCTCCAGCGCAACACGGATCCATCCTCACCATCACCTGGAGGAGACTGCTGCACCCACGATGATCTGAGTGTCACTGCTTTCTGTGGACGTTGAACGGAGGCACCCCCCCCCCCTTTCTCTCTCTCTCTCTCTCTCTCTTTCTCTCTCTCTCCCCACTCTCCCTCTCCCCCTCTGTCCTTTTTCTCCGTGGATCCAACACCGGCAAGGGACTGTGATCTGACCATGGAACCGCTGGCTTTCAGCACCACGGAGAGCGCCCGACTTCTGCTGTGCGTGTGGGGTAAGAGGCAGCGTGCACCGCCGTGCGTGTCGTGACTCCTCACTGCAGAACCCGCATGTGTGTGTGTGTGTGTGTGTGTGTGTGTGTGTGTGCGTGTGAGTGTGCGTGCATGTCTGCAGAATCCTGTGCATAGCTCTGATCAATGTCCCCGTGCACGAGTTTCAATGCATTGTGAAGTTATTCCCACTTAACACAATGCGTATTTCCACTACCATCAGCCACAACATTAAAACCATCATTAATAACCACTGATATTGTGTAGCTCCCCCCTGTGCCGCCAAAAAATCTCTGACCCGTGGAGGCAGGGACTCCACAAGACCTCTGAAGGTGTCCTGTGGTATCTGGCACCAAGACGGTAGCAGCAGATCCTTTAAGTCCTGTAAGTTGTGAGGTGGGGCCCCCATGGATCGAGCTTGTCGTTCCAGCACATCCCACAGATGCTCCATCGGACCCTAACCCCGCCCATCCACATGATGTAGAAGAAAACATGATTCATCAGAACAGGCCACCTTCTTCCATTGCTCCATGGTCCAGTTCAGATGCCTACATGCTCATTGTAGGCGCTTTGGGCGGTGGACAGGGGTCAGCATGGACACTCTGACTGGTCTGCAGCTACACAGCCCCATACACAGCAAGCTGTGATGCACTGTGTGTTCTGACACCGATCCAATGGCACCTTTACAGGTGCCATTGGATCAAGATGAGAAATGTTATTCACCTCACCTGGCAGTGGTTTTAATGTTGTGGCCTATCGTTGTATGTGTGTATTTCCACTGGATTTACGTATATATTACATAGCAGTATATATGTGCCTGCCCCCCCTCTCCCTGTTGCGGCACATTGTGTTTTCTGGCCCTTGTGACTTGGTTTGCACTTTAAAGCCGAAGTCAGACTGTGGAAATGCCGCTCAACTCAGGGAATACCCCGCACATTCTGCTGATTCTGCACCTTTTGGAGCAGACTGATGTGGAGCAACTCCTCACATCCAGCCCACTGTGTCCCTGATGTTCTATTCTATTCTATTTGTAATTTTAATTCTACTCTATTCTATTCTGTTCTATTATCATATTTGATTATATCAAAAAACTTTTGATTCTGTTATATTTTGTTCAATTATATGCTATTCTATTCTACACATCCCACCCAATTTTGCTGCACCCCTTCTGTTCTCTTCCATTCCATTTAGTTTTATTTGGTTCTATTATAATATATCACATTATATTATATTAAAATATATTATATTATATTAAATTCTACACATCCAACCAACTTTGCTCCAACCGTTTTTATTAGTCTATTCAATTATTTTCAATTCTACTGAAATTGAATCTGTCTAATTCTTGTGTTTGGCACTCTATTATATTACATTATGTTCTATTCCATTCTTCACATTCAAACCACTTTGCTCCATCCCCTCTATTTCATTTTATTAAATTCTACTCTATTTTATTGTATTGTATTCTCTGTTCTATTCATTACATTACAATGCATCATATTGTGAGTGTAGTTGGAGTTTTTATTACATTTTGTTTTTCTTCTCTTTTTCCTTTAGATAGAGGTCCTTGTTGTATTGTATTCCATTCCTGTATACACTATGCGATCCTATAATATTATATATTACATTCTATTCTATTCTATTTGTTCCAGGTCTGTTGTTGAGCCCTGTGGCTCTGGCCGAGCAGGAGGGGGAGAACTTGTCAGGACTGTCCGACAATCCAGACAAAGGGATCTTTGCGGTGCGTGAGAACGGCACGACATGTCTGATGGTGGAGTTCGCCGTCAGGCTCCTGGTGCCATACGACGTGCTTGCCCTCAACGGCATCGATGTAAGGAGTTCCTGTTCTTTGATAAAACAAGTTAAAAACAATATGTTTGATCATTTTTGTTGTTAAAACTTTTGAGATATTATTGTGGGATTATGTGTTCAGATTTTGATCAAAACCTATAAAACCCTGTGTAAAACCTATATCTGTCCTGTGTAAAATCTACATCCACTTGGGGTAAAATCACGATCCATCCTTCCTAAAACGTATGTCCATCCTGCGTAAAACCCTGCATGAAACATAACGACATATTATTTTTATTATCATTTTGGCCAGCGTTTTTTTTTGTTTCTGCCAAATTTAATACAAGCTCAGGCCACGTCGCCATCCCAGTGCCAGAAAGACTCCCTCCCGAAGCCACTACCAGGGGGCAGAAACAACTACAACTGCGCAAAACCTATATCCATCTTGCGTAAAATCTATATCAATCCAGTGTAAAACCTATATCCATCTTGCGTAAAATCTATATCAATCCAGTGTAAAAGCTATATCCATCCAGTGGAAAAATAAACTTTATTCATCCAGTGTAAAACCTTTAGCCATCCAGTGTAAAATCTGTATCCATCCTGCGTAAGACTTATATCCATCCTAGGTAAAAGCTATATCCATCCTGCGTAAAATCTATATCCATCCTGCGTAAAATCTATTTCCACCCAGTGTAAAAACCTATATCCATCCTGCGTAAAACCTATATCCATCCAGTGTTAAACCTATATCCATCCAGTGTCAAATCTATATCCATCGTGCATAAAACCTATATCGAGCCAGTGTAAAACCTATATATATCCTGCATAAAACCTATATCGATCCTGCGTAAAACCTATATCCATCCAGTGGAAAAAAACCTATGTCCATCCTGCGTAAAACTTATATCCATCCTGCGTAAAACCCTCTGTAAAACCTATATCCGTCCTGCATAAACCCTGCGTAAAACATATATCCATCCTGCGTAAAACCCTTCTTAAAACCTATATCCATCCTGTGTAAAACCTATATCCATTCTGCATAAACCCTGAGGGTACATGTATCCATCCTTCAAAAAAACGATATCAATCCTGCATAAAAGCTATATCCATCCTGGGTAAAACTTATATCCATCCAGTGTAAAACCTATAACCATTCTGTGGAAAACCTATATCCATCCTGCGTAATACAGATATCCATCCAGTGGAAGAACCTATATCCATCCTGCGTAAAACTCTATATCCATCCAGTGTAAAAACCTATATCCATCCAGTGGAAGAACCTATATCCATCCTGCGTAAAACCTATATCCATCCAGTGGAAAAACCTATATCCATTCTGCATCAAACCTATATGCATCCTGCGTAAAATCTATATCCATCCAGTGGAACAATCTATATCCATTCAGCATAAAACCTATATAGATCGTGCGTAAAACCTATATCCATCCTGCGTAAACCCTGCGTAAAATATATATCCGTCCTGCGTAAAACTCTTCTTATAACCTATATCCATCCTGTGTAAAACCTATATACATTCTGCATAAACCCTGCATCAAACACGTATCCATCATTCATAAAATCTATATCCTTCCTAAATGAAACCTATATCCTTCCTAAATGAAACCTATATCCATCCTGAGTAAATTTGATGTCATACTGCGTAAAACCTATATCCATCCAGCGTAAAACCTATATCCATCCAGTGTAAAACCTATATCCATGCTGCATAATACTGATATCCATCCAGTGGAAGAACCTACAGTATATCCATCCTGCGTAAAACCTATATCCATCCAGTGTAAATCCTATATCCATCCAGTGTAAAACCCATATCCATCCTGCGTAATACAGATATTCATCCAGTGGAAGAACCTATATCCATCCTGCATAAAACCTATATTCATCCTGCGTAAAACCTATATCCATCCAGTGTAAAACCTATATCCATCCATTGGAAGAACCTATATCCATCCTGCGTAAAACCTATATCCATCCAGTGGAAGAACCTACATCCATCCAGTGTAAAACCCATATCCATCCTGCGTAATACAGATATCCATACAGTGGAAGAACCTATATCCATCCTGCGTAAAACCTATATCCATCCAGTGTAAAAACCTATCTCCATCCTGCGTAAAACCTATACCCATCCATTGTAAAATCTATATCCATCCTGAGTAAAACCTATATCCATCCTGCTTGAAACCTATATCCATCCTGCGTAAAACCTATATCCATCCTGCTTGAAACCTATATCCATCCTGCTTGAAACCTATATCCATCCTGCGTAAAACCTATATCCATCCTGCAAAAAACCTATATCCATCCTGCGTAAAACCTATATCCATCCTGCGTAAAACCTATATGCATCCTGCGTAAAACCTATATCCATCCTGCGTAAAACCTATATGCATCCTGCGTAAAACCTATACCCATCCAGGGGAAAAACCTATATCCATCCTGCTTAAAACCTATATCCATCCAGTGGAAACAGCTATATCCACCCAGTGTAAAATCTATATCCATCCAGTGGAAAAACCTATCTTCATCCTGCCTAAAAATGATATCCATCCTGCGTAAAATCTATATCCATCCAGTTTAATAACCTATATCCATCCTGGGTAAAATCAGAAAAGCCATTTTGCACAGACAATTAAAATTCAAATAAAGTCATTCAATATTGTATTATCTGTTCTAAATCCATTATATTAGGAACAATGTCCATTACATGTTCAAGTGTCTCCTTAATTATCACATGCTGCATCCATATAGAGCAGTGTTTCTCAAATGGGGTACTCGTACCCCTTGGGGTACTTTGAGGTACTACAGGGGGTACTCGGAAAATAAAAAAAAAGTGTTAACAAATATTGGTTCTATATTATGTTAAAAAAAACACATAACATGGACATACAGTATATAAGTCATGTTAATTTTTAAGTTTTAGACCTACACTACTTAAAAAAAAAACACTGGTAGAGGGGGCAGTCAGCAGCGTGAAGTGCTGATCCAGCACATGTTTTCCTCCAGTGAAGATCTTGGTTTTAATGTATTTTATATGTATTTATCCACATGGTGTGTGTTGTTTTCTAGTTAATCACCGAGCAGGCGTCCTTGTCCCTCCCCCGCGGAGCTGCCATCGAGGGAACATGTGGAAGCATCGAGTCGGACATCCACATCTCCTGGAAGAACAACGCATACACCCTGCGCATCTACTTCTCCAAGGTGGGCGTTATAACAAGATCATTATAACACAAAAATACCATCGTTATAACGCGATAATACCATATTATGACAAATAAAACATCATTCTGTTATAACAAGATTATACCATCATTATAACACAATAATACCATCGTTATAACGTGATAAAACCATCGTTATAACAAGATAAAACTTTAGTTATAACACGATAATACCTCATTATCACGCGATAATACCATCATTATTACAAGATAATACCATCGTGATAACGAGATAATACCATTGTTATAACGCGATAAAACCATTGTTAAAACACGATAAAACCATTGTTATAAAACCATCGTTATAACACGTTAATACCATCATTATAATGCAATAATACCATCGTTATAACGAGATGATACCATTATGGCATGATACCATTGTTAAGACACAACATCACATTGTCTAGACATGATAATACCATTGTTATGGCATAATACCTTCGTTATGACATGATTATGCTGTCGTTAGACATGAATATACCATCGTTTTGACATAATACCATCATTATGACATGATAATACCATTGTTATGATATAATAGCATCGTTAGACACGATAATACCATCGTTATGACATAATAGCATCGTATAACACGATAATACCATCGTTGTGGCATAAGACCATCAGTATGACATGGTAATACCATCGTTATGATGAGATAATACCAGCATTATGACACAATAATACCATTGTTAAGAAACGATAATACCATCGTTGTGACACAATTATACCATCGTTATGACATTACATTAACGTTACGCCACGATAATATAATCATTATAACATTATACATTATGTATGTGTGTCTGTGTGTGTGTGTGTGTGTGTCTGTGTGTGTGTGTGTGTGTGTGTGTGTGTGTGTGTGTGTGTGTGTGTGTGTGTGTGTGTGTGTGTGTGTTTTGCAGGAATTCCGTGAAAAGGGTATTGAAATATGGAAAATAAGCAAAGTCCAGTTTGTTTATGACACCTCGGAGACTTCGCATTTCATCAATGCGTACAATCGTGAGTCCCCCCCCCCCCCCCCCACACACACACACACACACACACATTTAGATCCCACGCACCGTCCTCTCTGGTGTGGAGTCAGAGGGATGAATCACCTTCTGCCTTAGCTTGAGGAAAAAAAAGGTTTTAGTCGACTAGTTTAGGATTAGGACTATTTAAGATAACTTTCGATATGGAGTCTTTGAAGACTTTTAACAGGAAATAATAATATTGATAATTATAAATGAATAAATAAATAGATAAATCAATAATAATAATGTTTTTTTTATCAATATAATGGAATTTGACTGAAGATTCTGAATATTTTTCTGTCTCTGTATCCTTGGTCTAAAATTGAACGACTCCTCCAGTGGTCTATATGTGTCCAACTCCATCCATCTGTCCACCCACCCACTCATCCTCTCAACCACCCATCCGCCCACCCACTCCTCCACCCCCACTCCAGCGGGGAAGCACACAGCCAGCACCCACCATCTCTCTGCGCTGGTGACCCCGGCGGGGCGCTCCTTCCTGTGCACGGCTCAGCAGACACTCACGCTGATCTCCAGCGACCACCAGAAGGGCGTCACCGTCTCCATGTCCGACATCCAGATCCAGCCCTTCGACATCGACTCAGACTTCATCTTCAGCGAACGTAAGAGCGACATTAAAGGACAAAAAAATTTGGATAAAACGGATGTCAAGGTTCACAATAACACCTGCAGTAGGCCAGATCTTTATATTTTAAAAAAATGTTTTGGTTGTTGCTTTTGTTATTATTGTTATTATTGTTATTATTCTTATAGATGGTGTAGAGGTAAGGCTCATAGTAGGCCTACACCATCTATTATCATTATTATCAATATAATAATTATCTGTGGTGTAGGCATACGTCTAATAGTAGGCCTGCACTACACCATCTATTATCATTTTATTACTATGTATTACTATTAATTATTTAATAAATCTATTTTTATTCCTATTTATTATTAATATCATAAATATTATTATCATAGATGGTGTAGGCACATGGCTAATAGTAGGCCTAACATCCTTTTACAGTTTTATTATTTATTTACTTACTGTATGTATGTATTCAATTATATGTATTATGTATCACTATTTTTATTACTATTTGTTATTTATATTGTTATTATGGTTATATGTTGTAGGCATAAGGCTAATAGTAGGCCTACACAGTCTATCATTATTTTTATTATCATTATTATTTTATTGCTATGTGTTATTATTTATTATCATTGAGTACTATTTTTAAAACATTAATTATTTTCATTATTATTATTTCTTATGTTTTGATAGATAGTTGTCGTGGTGACAGAGATGATACTGTAGCACACTTTAACAGCAAGTTAAGTTCCCTGGAGTAAAATCAAAGTCACCCCAACTCTCTCTCTCTGTCACACACACACGCACACACCCATGCGCACACACACACACACACACACACACACACACACACACACACACACACACACACACACACACACACACACACACACACACACCTCTCTGTGGGGTCATTGCTGCAGTAAGAGGAGAGTTTTTGCGAGGGGGAGAGAGAGAGAGGGGAGGGGGTGAGATAAAGGTCATTAGGACTTTATGAGTGCAGTTATTCCTCTGGCCCTCGGTGCAGGTTTTATCGTCCCTGCTTCCTTCATTCCTTCTCTCCTTCCCTCCATCCCTGTCCCTCCCCTCCCTCCTCCCTGCCCTCCGTCCTCAACGCCTTGAGGGGGCAGTGCTGCTGTAAATTGGGCTGCTGCGCACGTGGCTCTTTGCAGTGCACGTCACTGTCACTGCAGGTTCAGGTCACATCAAGCGGCCATGTTTGTAAGGTCAACCCTCAAAAAATGAGTTAGGTCAAAAACCAGTCCAACTACAATCTCACAAATGCTGAACATATGGTTACTTTAGGTTTAAAATAATAATTAATAATGATAATTAGACCAATAAGAATATGTCTATTTTTGTGGTACATTAAACCCTTATTTTCATATATCTTATATTTTGCTGAGTTGCAGACGACTAATGTAATTCTACTGTACACAAATAATGTGTGTGTGAGTGCACTCTGGAAACCCTCTGGAAGGGCGTGTTGTCGGTATCATGTTAATGTTGATTTAATTCAACAAAAGAACGCACACACACACACACACACACACACACACACACACACACACACACACACACACACACACACGCATAGCTTCACATATTGCTACCCTAGGGGTTCCCAAACCGGGGCCCGTGGCCCCTTTGGTGTCCTTGAGGCAATTGTTGGCAGTCCACAGCAAAAAATGTATTATTTTATGCTCTTGAATATAAATATAGCACATTTATATATATATATATATATATATATATATATATATATATATATATATATATATATATATATATATATATATAAAATCATATTTTATTTATTATTATATTGTATTTGTATTTATGTTTTAATTATTTTTGAATGACCCAAAAAAGTACTATATAAATAAATAAATAAACAAACAAACATATATATATATATCCCAAGCATAAAAATCAATAAAATCACAAAATCTATATATTGAAAAATTATAGTATAATTGATACATATAAATATATTGATTATTATTGATATACATATATTTATACTATAATTACTATATATAGTATATATGCACTCAACTCCATGATGGTGAGTTTTTGTTGTGATATTTGCTAATCATATTTGCCACTTTTTCTCGGTTTAAGAACAACAACATGCCATTTATAGGCAGATAAAGTGTATTTTTTATTTGTGTTTTTATAATAAACGAGTTATGTAATGGCTCCTGCATAACAAACTTTGGGAGACCAACGCTTTACGTGTGTGTTTACGTTATTCTCCTGCAGCCTCCAAGTGCATCACGGACCAGCGGGAGCGTCTGGAGGAGATGCTGCCCCTGGTGCTGGGCTTCATCCTGGGCCTCATCATCGTCATCACGCTCTCCGTCTACCACTTCCATCTGAAGCTGACGGCCCAACAGCCGCAGCTCCCCAGGGACCGCTCCATGTACAAGAACATGTAGGAGGAGACGGAAAGGAAAGGACTAGACCCCTCCACCCTCTGAGACGATGAGCGCCGAGGCGGAGCGACCTTCTGACCCCAGACACGACGGAGACAACTCTTTCCTGGGAGAGATTTGAAGTTTTACTTTTCGTCTCATCTCCACCCGAATCTGCTGCTCAACGTCGCCAGTCAACAGTCTCATTTTGGTGTATTTCTTTTTTTGGATTTTTTTTGTTGTTTTTGAATGCAGCCATGGTGTTGACAGTGGACAGTCTTGTGGTGTGTGCGCAGGTATTTTTTTCAATTTGCATCAGAAGCACAAGGTGTTTGCTTGGATTTTGACCGTGTCGTTTTCCTTAAAAGAAGAGTAAACACCTGATGAAAAAAAAAAATATCCTGTAAAACTGTAAAATAAAAAATAAATAAACAAGAGTTTATCTCACGGTCAGAGTGACAAAAGGTGTATGTATATGGAAGCATAAAGATCTTATTTTAAAAAACAATGTGTATAATTTAAAAAATAAAAACAAAGTCTATGCATAAACTCTGCTGATGCAACCTCGTGCAGTAATCTGTTCATTTCAATAAAGTTTCCCCTGGAATCACCTCGAAAGCCGTGTTGGATTCACTTCTTTCTGAGTGCGTTCTGTGGACTTACAAAGTAAATCGAATTGAAGCAAAAGCAAAAGACATAAACATGCGAAAGGGAGCGACTGGATGCCAGTGATGGATGCTCGTGTCCAGGAAGACGAGGCGTGGAGATGGAATATCGACCGATTCACTCGTTTTGGACTCTGGGGCCTCGGGAGGAAGGCGCAGGACGTGCAGATTTAATTGAAAATAAAATAAATGAAGCGTTGTCACTCACACGAGTTTGCTCCAGGAGTGTAGACGCCGTTGTTCACCCACACACTTCCCTGACGGATCAGGGTTGGATAGGAATAAAAAAAGGTATCGGTAGGTCGGTATTGATTTTGAGGTTGTTGTTTTTTCCTCTCTTTGCCTGGATGTTTGGTTCTTCAACAAAATGTTAAATCTCTCACTCACCTAAGTCATTACATTACACAACAGTTTAACATTTCGTGTCAAGGGGTATTACACTTGTTGTATGGTTATGATAAGGATTAGGGTAAGGGCTGGAGTCATGGTTAGA
>NC_137189.1:8559440-8576940 GCF_960531495.2 Zeus faber
ACCTGGTAAGGCTCAGTGGCTGAAAGAGGTACGTGGCCAGATGAGAAGTGGGGGGACGCGAGTGTTCGAAAGCCTAACACCCAGAGGGCGCGTTTAAATGCGCCTGGAGAAGAGCGTGAAGGAGACCTGGTGGTGTGGACGTCGGGCAGGTTTGTCCGCCCCGGAAGCCGGAACAAGCGAACAACTCCCGCTTGGGTGTGTCTGGGGGGTTGTCGGCAACCCTCCGGGACCGGTGACGCCAGGGGGTTTTCCGAGAGGAAGTGTTGCGTTGCTGAAGTTTCGAAATGTTGTTGTATGGTGCCTCCAATGTGTTGAACAGAAGGAATGTTTTCTGCGATGTAAGTAAATAAGATCTTCCGAGATATAGTTCTTCTTGTACTTTACCATCATTTACAGCAGTCATTATAATGGCAGGTAATGCAATATGTTATACTCACACCTTATACTACTTATACACCTAACACCTCTTCTTTAATTCCAACACACGAGTGCACCATGTAAGAGTCAACTTACAGGTCTTTCAAAACTTCAGCTGCGCAACACTTGATCTCGGAAAAACCCCCAGAGTGACGTGCTGAGTCTCCCAAGAGCAGTATTTGTTGTTTGAGCGATCAAACTTCCGGGGCAGAGAGGGAGTCGAATGACCTGACGTCCGCGGACACTTTCCCAGTCCATGGCGACATCTCTATCACGCCACCAGGTCCCCTTCATGTGCGACCCTGTTCCCCAGGTGCTTTGAAATACGCTCCCTAGGCATCGAACCCTCAAGTGCTCTAACTTCTCACCTGGCCGCTTACCTCTCATCTCTGTTCAGCCACTGAGCCTTATGAGGTATGTTCGTCTCCTCCAATCATCTGATTAAAGGAACCTCCGCCACAACTTAGATGGAAAATGTATATATAAGCAATATAGAATCGCAGGAGAGCCATTAAATAGTTTGCCAGACAAGCGAGGTACAAGTGGGCTCCCAGCAAAATGATTACTAGTTAAAACGAAAAAGATCTGATACTGAGCCTGATGAGGATCAAACTGAGGGTCCTTTATATGATAAAGGTTGAGAATCACAGCTCTAGAGAAGTGATGATGGCGACAGAGCAGCCTTGGAAAACCTCATAATATAGGCAAACTACCATCTGAGAGAAGGTACCTGAGAGAAGGCACCATCTTGGGTACAACCTGGAGGCCGAAGCTTCGACAAACAGGACAAACAGGCAGTACAATTTGCATCATAATAACTCAGAGACAAGTAAAGAGCAGGACACGTTGAAAAAAACCTGTAACTGTGTTCTGAACAAGTATGCAGTTATAACATTATGGCACAATCAGCGAAACCAGCGAAACCGACTTGAGACATGTCGTGTCTGGTAAAACTGTGTTGGAGTACCTTGTGAGACTCCTTTAGCCGGGGGGGGAGGTTGTCTCGTATCCTCCTCATGGCCTGCAGGGGGGGCTCGTTGAAGTACGGAGGTTCCCCGTCCACCATCTCTATCACCATGATGCCTAAAGACCAGATGTCCACCTGGACACCCACAAGAACCAGCCATCGTACTATAATTGCAAGCTTGATATATGCCTTCCATTCACGTTTGATGGTTCAGGGCACAAACGTTACATTTGATTTTGTTTAGTTCAGTAGAGTCTAAAGATCATCGGGCTTTTAGGCCTGTTAAATGCACTGCACAAAGCCTCTGTTTACAACTGCAGCAAAGTGGTTTCAATGTAATTACTAAAGTTAGCACGGACAGGGCTGTAGGTTAATTAGAAAATCTGTTCAGGGTTCTGATGTGTATGCAAACAAACAAAAAGTCATACAAAGCATAAGCAGTCTGTTTTAAAATAAGAGAACAGTGTATTCTTAAAGAGGCAAAGTGAGCTAATGGATCGTAAAGACGTTATTTATTCCAGTCAGAAGGAGCATTTAAAGCTAATGGCCATTGATTTATTCGTGGAATGCAAAGCTCTCCTCACTCATTCAACGGCAAATTCAATAATGTCCACAACGTGTGTAGACACACACTGTATACTGAATTTGAGAATCAGTTTGTTTCTGAATGTTGGGATAAAAACGCTTGATTTTCCAGCAGCTTTTCTCAAAACTGGCAATGCAAATTTTATGCAACGATTTGTAATGCGCTTTTTTGGCAGTAAAATCGGGGGAAGTGGCAACAATTGTAATAACTACTATCAGTGAATAAAGAGTGATATGTAATCACTCCCTATGATAATATGCATTCTACATATCACAGAAACTGGAAATAATTTAGTGTTTAGTTTCTAGACATAATGAACCATGGGCCCAAAGTGACAAAAAAAGAAAAACTTTGGGTTCCAGTAATAAGTCAATATGTCTTTTAATTAATCATAAGCACCAAATAAAATAAATGACTGTATGTTGGATGCATTTACATGGTCTATTGATGTTGCCATTTAATTCCGAAAAATTTGCAGTAATTGCATGCTATCAAAATTGCATACTCTCGCAACTATTGTGGCGATCGTGGTTGAATTTGCATTACTAACTGCAACCGCAAAATTGCAATTTCCTGGAGGGACTGACAACTGTTAGACGTTCTCAGTACTTTTTTGGTTGATCTCACCTCGGTGCCGTACGGTAGTCTGGAGATGACCTCGGGAGCCATCCAGTATGGCGTCCCCACCAGGGACTTCCTCTTGGGAACTTCTTTGGAAACTTGGGCACAGAAGCCAAAGTCTGACAGTTTAATCTGGAACGGGAACACAAACAAACCACAGTTGAGTGTTGTATTTTCCCTACGTCAAAGTGTCACGTTATGAAACTCTGGTGTATTTCTTTTGCCGTCAACGATTACACTGACCTCTCATAATGAAGAGCTTTCAAAGTAGACACTAATCCAGCATATTAGCAGTTAATTATCCTCCAATTAATCATGTCTTATCAGCTTGTAAGGAGGCATTAGGCAGGATTTAATTACTGGGGCCAATGTGATAATTGATGATGATGAGTTTCTGGTGCTGGCTGTTGATGAGCAGCAGGACTGCCACCCATGGAGAAGGTCAGTGTGTGTGTGTGTGTGTGTGTGTGTGTGTGTGTGTGTGTGTGTGTGTGTGCCTGTGTGTGTGTGTGCGTGTGTGTGCGTGTGTGTGTGTGTTGCATGGGTGTAAGACAACGAGAACACTAATCTGTAGGAGAATAAATGGCACAATAGAAAATGTAATATCCAGCTTTGAAGTGTGAATAAAGACAATTTTCTATTGTGAAGCAGCAGTTCTCAATAACTGGTCAGTCACCCAGGACCAGTACACAAATCGTCTAAGGAATATTGAGCAGAGTTAGGGACTATATTTTGTTCTGGTCTTCGTAAGTGTTGAATCAAATCTTTTCTAACTTTTGGTCGGAAGAATAATACCAAGACATTTACAAGGAAAAAATAACAATTGCATTTTACGAGTGTTTTATCATTAAAAGCTGTGTTTGAGAATGTCAAATTGACTTCTAGTGGTGTGAAAAAGGTGTCTACAGACACCTACTGGAATTATTATATTATATATAATATAATATAATATAATATAATATAAAAATGTTTTGATAGTGAATATGGTGATCATTAATATCATCATCATTTTATATATATAACTTACTTCGCTAGTTTTAAGCAGGGATGCTAGGATGCAAAGACATCAGGGGAGACCGACGGCGAAAGTGTCCCCATTACGCACTGTGCTTGTATGGTTCTATAAGGAAACGGAGTAAAATAAAATAACCTACACCTAAAATAAAAACCACTGTTTTGACGATCTCGGGCACCCCATTACTGCCGCGCCATGGGCACAGTCGGTGCCGTCAGAGAGCGAGCGATTGTGGCGCAAAGATCTATTTGAGATCAAATTTAAAATAGCCTGCGGGGCTATTTTAGATTTGATGCTATTCAGAAAACATTGGGGGCAAAGTCCCCAATGCCCACCCAAAATTCCCTCACAGTTGAGGCCTCACCCTGCCATCGCTGGTGAGCAGGATGGAGTCGCTCTTGATGTCTCGGTGGATGACGCCCTGCGTGTGGAGGTAGGACAGCGCCCGCAGCACCGACACACACACCGTGGCAATCTGCTCCTCGTTCATCCTGCAGGGGCACACGCACACGCACGCACACACACACACACACACACACACACACACACACACACACACACACACACACACACACACACACACACACACACAGGTCAGAATGACTTGAGTTCACATGTTGTGTGTTTTGAGAGTTCTGGGGTAAACAGAAGTACATTTATTATACGCCATGTATTTGATATGAATGCAATTATGATTTCATGGCTATACATCTTTCAAACGTCTGCTACCCAAAACTCTCTCCAAACACCACCCGGGCTGAAGCGTTACGTGACAAGAGGCGACGCAGCTGGAACGACTCTGTTATAATATTTTAACGCCTTTTAAATACTAAGCACTACAATACCAGATTGGATTATTTAGATTTTTTTTTGTTTTATTCATACTTTTGTTTGTAAAAAAGGTAATTTCTTATGTTTACTTTCCACCACCTGAGAGCTGCTCTTTATTGTTATATTATGTTTCTAATATATATTTTAATAGAATAATATATTGAAAGATATATTTTTTCTTTTTTTATTTTCGCATCATTGGTATCTGCTGGAAAAGGAAGCATTTCCTTGTTAACATGACACTGGCTGCACTGTTAAGCATTTGACAAATAAAACGTTGAAATTGAAACTGAACGTTGACCGTAGCACTACTCTGCCATTTGCGTCTGAAGAAAATCTCCGTCCACAATCATTTAACGAATCAGGCGCTGATCTGTTAAATGAAGTGACACACGTGACCTCGTACTGTTCAAATGCAAGTCCAGTGATCTGGTGAAATCAGAGAGAGAGAGAGAGAGAGAGAGAGAGAGAGAGAGAGAGAGAGAGAGAGAGAGAGAGAGAGAGTGAGAGTCGCAGTAAGGACTTAAGGTTTTTCAGCCAAATTAAATCTAACATTTGGCTTTGCATTTAGGGCTTAAGATTTGATTGAAATATTAAAATATAAAAAATAAATATTGATTCAATCTGATGTTGACCAAATGGAAAAAATAAAAACAACAAAAAATAATTGAAAAAACTATTCACACCGATATTGACGAAATGGCTCATGATACAATTGTATATGGATACAGTATATTGACCTTGAACATATAATGCTAAATGCTAATTGCAAATTTTCTAATTTCATTACAAAAAATTAACACAAATTAAATATTTCAATTAATTTCTGACTATGGTGGTATTTAATTTATGCATAAAACAGTTGCATAACTTTCAAACAAAATCATTATTACATTTTTCAAATTGATTCACAAACTGAAACAATAGAATTTAATCAAATAATTGGCAATTATTTCAACTCAGCGCTACTTCCATGTAATAACACAAATTATAGCATTCCTCACGTTGATATTTCATTCTAATCTTTTTTGCGGACAGAATTACAAAACGGAATATGTTCTGTGACATCATATGTTCTGTTGCTGCTCTCTTAAGTCCTGCCTAAGAAATTCCTTAAAACGACCGAAATATGACAGAATTCCATTTAAAAATGCGTCCTCTCTGGCAGCCTGCAGTGCTTTGGGGTGGTGGTGGGTCCCATATGGAGGCATGCTCACACACAAACACACAGCTCCGCTGAACATTAACATCCAGGCCCAGCTGGCCTGGACACACACACACACACACACACACACACACACACACACACACACACACACACACACACACACACACACACACACAATGTTGGAATATGTAAAACTATGCACATTTGCTTGCAGCGCATATGCATGCATGCACACATACACATACACACGCATACATTCACACACAAAGATACATGTAGATAACCATGGACCACGCACATTCCAACACAGGCGCACGCACGCACGCACCCACGCATGCACACACACACGGGGAAGCGTGTCACCCTTCGTACACCCTTCAACATAGGTTTAAATTTAAATTACACTCTTGAGGATAATTTCTTCAAGTTCACAGCAACTGTGTGTGTGTGTGTGTTTGTGTGTGCACTCGCTACCCTTGAAAACATTCGCAGTGTCATTAGACAGATTTTCACTGTTTTTCACAGTTTTGTAATTATGACATTTTTTGGGGTAGTTTCTCCTTGATGGTGTGTGCGTGTGCGCGCGTGTATGTGTGTGTGCGTGTGTGTGTGTGCAGTGCATGTACACACACCCATCCTGTTTACAGCCAGTTGTTTTTCTATTAGCAGAAGGCTCATTCGTCTCTTTTGATTGGTAATGCATACTGTACATGTGTGACAACCAAACCTGCTACTGTGTTGTACAGGGAGCGTGTGTGTGTGTGTGTGTGTGTGTGTGTGTGTGTGTGTGTTTGTGTGTGTGTGTGCTTGCGTGATGTTAGCTTGTAGACTGTAGAAGGAGAAAGTCTACAATAATTCTAACAACAAAAAGTCACATGGTACTCGCTCACTACTGTTCAGTCACATGGTTAAATACTATAATCGTCCATTTCTTCCCACAACGCTGCTAAACTACTATCTAATATAACAATATTATATTACATATAAATGACATCAATGACAGCTTTTTTGTAGTAAAAAATTCCCTTTAATTCCTTTTCATATTGGAATTGTCATTACCAAGCCCAAGTGAAAATACTGTTTCTTCACTACATTAAGCTTGTAAATTTGTTCAATTCCCATAGTACCAGAAAGAAATAACTGCTTGACAGGACGTACCCGCACACATATCACCGAAAAATTACAATTGTTGACAAGTTTTGCTGCTGTGGCTCCTACAAAATTCTAAATTTAAATGCTTCAGGCCAGCAAATCAAACGGGAATATTATAAGCAACTTCCAAAAGAGTTATTGGAATTGGAAGCAGTTAAAAGACCATCACACACTTATAACATGTCTTGCTTGTAGTGATGGTAGTGCATGAAATAAACTTGTCCTGTAATAAAAAGTGTTTATTTTGGGTGGTGATGAACAGAAATGCATTGATTTCAGGAAACATTTACATAATAGATGACATTTTTCTTCATTTGTTTCTGTGTCAAAGATTAATTAAACATTTGAGGAACAGCAATGTCATATGTGTGGTGTCCCCACACCCACATCCCCTGTCATGACTCGTGTCCATCTGCTCTGTGGCCTGTTCTATGAAGCCCCCTCTCCACAATAAACTTGTGTGTTTTCTACAACCCCGTCTTCTGTGTCTCTGTGCTGGAGGGCCCTGAACACACCACTTGAGTGGCGCGTGGTAGGCGAAACTGCTGCAATATGATATATGAATATGATACGATATATGATGATACGAATGCTATAAAACTAAAAGCGACCGAGAACTAATTTGAATCTACAGTAAATGGAGCACAACTTTGGCGCGTTACAAATGCCACGTCCCACATTTAGACATTAGATCCACTTAAAATTCAACAAAACTCACATGGGGGATTTAAAAAACGCAGGAAGAAACGCAGGAAGAAAGTAACATGGAGTGTGAGTATGTGAGTGAGAGAGACAGAAAGAGAGACACACACACACACATACAGAGGCAAACGTGTGTGTGTGTCGGCGTAATCTACGTAAACACTTTACCGGGGCAGAGCATCGCTCGGCGTCACCAAAGCGTGTTATTAGCATCCGACACCTCGCAGCACTAACCCTGAAACTCCTCACAAATGACTGCAATTAAACACGGAGCGCCGAGTACGCTTAAAACAATGAGACGGTGGCTGAGGAAAGAGAAGAACAATCAGAAGAGAGGAGAGAGGAGAGAGTTGTTGAATGACCTTCAGAAGAACACGCATGCAGGTGTGCACGTCGTCGTTGCTATTCCAGTAACGCTCCCCTGCTTTCACTATTGTGCCGAGCTCTTCATTAACAACGGATTGTTGTCTGTCTTGCTGGTTGTAATTTACCAAGTACCCAAAATCCGATCATCATCATCATCAGCATCATCATAATCATCATCACTATAGGTATACCAGCGATAGAATGGAGGTTGTCCTAAAGGAAGCAGCTGGGGACAGAGGCTTTTCCTCCTGGGTATTCCGTCTTTTAGTAAAGATTTGTTTAACTGTGATTGAAACAGATGTTTCTTCGCCATTTAAAAAGGTATTTGTTTGTTCTGGCTCGGTGCTTTAGTTTAGGAGTTTTGTTCTTAGAAATACACTGAGAAACTCTTAAGAAGTCATTCTGGCCCCCAACATCTACTGATTGTTTTACACGATGTTGGTGGCTATACATCAGTCCACCTGTCATGGACTTTTTGGATGGACCGTTCTTGTGTTTCACATACACGGGCTAGACGTGACCATCAAAGCACCTCCTCTTTTTCCAATCTTCCTAGGGAATAGAAAGGTGTAAATCAGAGAGCCTTCCACAATGCGGACGTGAGGGTCGGACTCTGGGTATCTTGGTGTCCAGGGTGTTGTTTACGTTATTTACGCCGTCCTGCAGAATAGCATTATCACAAGACATGATTTACATTAAGGTACAAGGAAGAATATAAAATTTTCCTGTTGCGCAAATTGACCATGATATAGAGGCGGGGGTTTGCTGATGTTGTTGATCAATGCCAGTCAGTGCACTGTTCCCTCAACGGCCTCAATGTCCAATGACTGAACTCCGCTCAATCCCCGCCCCATAAACTACGCTGCCTGGACGAACATTCAACAACCAAACGACCGGCGTAGGAAGACCCCTCTGCTGCAACATTTCAGAAGCAGTTTTATTAGCTGATTGGCAACATTGGTGTAGTTTCTGTGGCCTCCTTCCTTCCTTTAGGTGTTGCTATTTGTGACTTAGTGTCAATCAATACCCTAAAAATGACCTCATCACACATGATCTACTTCCTATTGATGTACTCTTGAACCTTGATAAAACACCTGATCTGTGTGACAATGCGACAGGTTGACGGGAGTTAGACGGCGAGTTACCGAAGTAGCCCTGGTCCAGGGTCGCTGCCCAGGGCTGCACCAACACTTTCAGTTCATGCAGCTTTGATAATGTAATATTTTGATCACTAAAATAATAGAGTTGTTTCCGTACCTGGTGTGAGTGACGATGTCCGTGAGGGCTCCTCCCTCCAGAAACTCCATGACGACCCACAGCTCGTTTCCCACCAAGTAACTGTTGTACATGTCCACAACGTTATCATGGTGGTAGTCCCTCATGATCACAACCTGAGACACACAATACATTTTTATTGACAACAGAATTGAAAATGGAGATCACAATAATATACATGACACAATGAAGCACAAGGGCAAATCTGATTATTGATTACATGTAATAAAATACAGAGAAAATAGGCCTCTGATTCGTCTCATCTTTAAAAATGATAAGCGTGATGGGGTACGGAAAGCGCGGTTGGGTGCGGACGTCCGCGTAACGTTCGGAAAGGATCTCCCGTTTACCACGTGAGCAGTGACGGGCCCCAAACAAGCGCAAGTGAGGAAATATATAAGTACAATTTTAAAAGAGAAGCTATTTTACATATTTTGGGATTCAAAGCTTGAGAAATAGGAAGTGCGGAGTGTGAGCATGTGAACTGGTATGCATGAGTGTCATGGTCAAAGCGTGCGACTTGGCAGCTCTGTACATATTGCTATATCAACAATGAAAATCTAATTTGGGGGAGTGTGTGTACGGTTAATGAAATAACCCCAATTACTGAGAAAACAAAAAAAGAATACATTTTTATTTCTATTTTTTAACCCGCTATGGAGGCTTACCTTAAAACGGATTAGAATGAAATATTAACAGGATAACGCAAAGCACATTACTTTGAAATTAAACACCCACTGCATCTAAAAATCCACGCACCCACACACATACAATATACTATAGCACACGCACACACACACACACGCACACACACACACACACACACAGACACACACGCACACGCACACGCACACGCACACGCACACACACACACACACACACACACACACACACACACACACACACACACCCCATCACTCTTGAAAAATAGAATTTGTGCTGAATTGCTTAATGGAAGCAAAACAGAGTTCACACTTGGTTCAAATTCCCGTTTGCCGATTTCTAAAATATGGCTTGGTATAAAGGTATATTTTTCTGTTCCGAAAAAGATAAAAGAGACCAAATGAGGACTTGTTTCTTATCACTACTAAATTATCTCACCGTAGAATAAACAGATATATTTAGCATTTTACGGCAAAACATACATTTACTATACCTGCGTACCACTGGAACTACCCTCCCCTCCCTGCAGGACTTATACACCAGGAGGTGTAGTAGCAGAGCCTGCAGGATCATGAAGGATCCTCATCACCCCAATAACGTACTGTTCCAGCTGCTGCGGTCGGGCAAATGCCTCCGCAGTCACACAGCGAGGACAGAAAGACTGAGACTGAGTTTCTTCCTGCAAGCCATAAGGACTGTCAATGCTGAACTCACCAGGGGTCCTAACAAAAAGCACTGAGACACTCACACAGGCCCCACTGCCTTACTGTACTGTATGTAGCATACTGTACTGCAAGTTACTGTATCACTGTTCTGGGTTACTGCATACTGCGCTGTATTGCTGTTCTGTTCGGTGTTACTATATTGCTGTGTTGTACTGTTGTATACTGTACTATATATCTCCATACACACTTTATTCACATGCACTTTACTGCACATATCTGTATATACAAATAGCCTATCCCATATACATAACTCTATTACTCATATATATTCCCTTCTGTTTTGTACCCCCCACTTTGTATTATCTTTTTGAGTCTTGTATTATTTTATTTGATTTTATATTATTCTATTCAATAACTGCATTACGTTTGAGGAATCAGTTAGTTTCAGTTAGTTAGCTAGGTAGGAATTAGGTTAGCTATTATGTTCAGTTTAATAACTATTGTGCATAATCTCTGGGTGCGTTGCAAAGACATTTCACTGCATCTATGTATGAACGTACGTGTGGTGGATGGGGTGGCTTAAGTAGCCACACCTGATCTCTTGGTTGGGCTAACAAGCATGAGGTTTAAAAACCCCCGTCCACACACTCAGTCAGGATGGGAGCCCTCTGTCATGACATGTTCCATCTGCTCCTGGCTGATTCCACCTCGCCTCATCTCTACAATAAACTGGTGTTATCAACCCCCCGTCGCCTGTGTCTCTGTGCCGGAGGTCCCTGAGCACGCCACTTGGGCGGCGTGTGGTGGCGAATCTGCCACAGTATGTATATGACAAATAAACCTTTTGAATATTCAACCAAACTACAGCATATTTCAACATATCACTTGCTATTGGTGATATACTTTATATTATTGCTACACAAATTTGCTACATATAGAATTTGTAATAGTAATAGTGTGCTGTACTACTCCCTGTTAACTTCTGTTTATATGTGTACACATATATAAAAATTTTCCCCACCAGGGATTAATAAACTGGTATCTTACACTATCTCATGTTATCTTACCTAATGGTTTGCAGAGAATAATGAAATGATCTATAAATAAGTGTCAAATGTCAGCAGTGAACTTCTGATATTGTAATATTATTAAGCCACAGTGTATATATGCAAGTTTGGTGAAGGAAACACTGTAGTCATTCTTTGTTCTTTCATTAATTCAATTAAGTTACTCTATGTGATGTTGTTTTGTCCCAGGTGATGCATATGCAGCAACAAAAACCGGGGAATGCTTCATTGTTTCGTGACCAAAAGTTTGTTCGTGATCGGCGAGTGTAACGTGGGCGAGCGAAGCAGCGTTTTATATTTGTCTCATTCAGGCTGACACAGCGGTGAAGGGTGGAGGTAGAGGACCACTCCAGACCACCAAATATTCCCCTCCGCACTGCTACTGAAGAGCAACAGCAGGGAGAGGGACGGACAGGACGTCAGACTGGTGGACGGACACTCAAAGCTATCAAATAGGCATCTGTGAATAGTGAGAGATACAGAAAGAATAAAATAAAAATAACCCACTGCTTTATGCTGGCATTACACCAACTTTGAGACGTCAGTCAGGACCCAAGTCTCTCATTTAAAGGATAGGTTTGCTATTTTTCTACCCAGGCCTTATTTTAATGTCGGTTCCCATCAATATTGAGAAACTTACCACTCTGCTGCAGCTTCCCACTGTGCTTGAATGCAGTGAAGCATTAAAAAATATGTGAAATCTCCTTTCCGAAAATTGTAAGCTCGCATTATGGTCACAGATGTCTTTTTGGAACATGTTTAAAAATAGCCAAAAGAGCTGATTTGCGGAGGTGCAAAAGAGTCGAAAAGACTCTTTTGCACCTCCGCAAATAAAACACCTCCGATAAAAACTTGATAAAATTCACAGTTTGACATTCTTTTAAGGCTTAAAAGTTTGACCTGAACAACGCCTAGGTTGAAATATTGCAAACCTATCCTTTACGGACTTGTATGAAGACTGAAGCTCTGACTGGTCCCTAACCATAACACTGCATATGTGTCTCATGATTCTGCATCGACAGTGGGCATTTTTCAGCTTCAAACAGCATCTGGAATAAAGTCAGCCCTAAGGTTCGCTACGCTAGAGATAACTCCTTCATCCTGGAGAGAGAGACCATGTTCACAGTCAACCGGCCTCCTTAGTCGCTGTCTCCTATCTCTCTTTCTCACCTCGTTGAAGAGAAGTTCTCTCCTCTGCTGTTTCCGCAGGTCCATCTTCTTCACCGCCACCTGCTTGCCGCTGTGCTTCTCGCTGGCGATGCACACAATCCCCGTGGAGCCCTCGCCGATCTTGATGAAGCTGTCCAGGTACTCCCTGGGGTCGCCTGGGGAAACAAGCAACACATGACTCGACGCGGCTCGGCATCCCAGGAAATTTGCCGATGATCTTCATGCATAACCCCAAGACCCCCAAAGTGTGCTTACTCAGATTCAAGCAGATATCAACGTGAGATCAGCACTTCAGTTTATTATGATATGAAAGTGCATTAGAAAAAGTGAATGACTAAGTGTGTCAGAATTTTTATGTTTGCAGATGTTATGTTTGTCTTGGTTTTGTTTTTCCTAATATTGCAACTGTCACAATTATTGCGTAATTGCCTGATCGCAATTATTAGAGCAGATCGTGCTATTTTTGTAAAATGACTACAATCCACAATCATAAGTGTGGCAGTTTTGCTTGCCACACACTTTCCAAGTGGTGTTTTCAGGGGCCTCCGTCACAGAGACACAGATGATGGGGTTGTGAACATACCGGTTTAGTTTATTGTAGAGAGTGGGCTAGGTGGAACAAGCCCAGGAGCAGATGGACAGGATGTCATGACAAGGGCTCCTCTCCTGTGTGTGCGTGGGGATGGGGGTTTTACCTGACGCTTGTTAGACCAATCAAAGAGCAACAGGTGTACAGCCACACTGATCCTGGGCCCCAATTACATGGACCCAGGACAGGTGTGGCTGCTTAAACCACACCATCCCCACACCACAATATGTTTCCATCCAAATTTAAGGGGAATAGAATGTGGATTAGGAGAGTCACTTGTCACTTGGCAAATTAACTGAAAATCGATTTTTTTTTATATTCCAACATTCAATGTCAATAAATGACTAATCTGGAATAGGTAGGTATAGGTAGACCATTGCAATTTGTACAGCAAATAATCGTCAACTAAAAATTCTTGATCGTGACCACATCCTGTCCAAATAGCAATACTCCCCGGTAACTAAATCCTGCCCTAGGTTAGGCTAGGGGCAGAGCAAAAACATTACCAAGCCTACTATGTGGTCCTCGGTTCAGGTTATAGCTTAGGACCAAGTCAAAGGCCTACGTACTATAATATCTTCCCAGAACTAGAAGTCTAAAATCTTTACAGTTGCATTGCTCCCCATCTCTCACCCGGGTTGACCACCAACTGCAGAGCGGCTCTGAACTGCTCGTGGGAGACCCTGGAGGGCTGGGTGTCGGAGCTGGAGCCCCAGGAGGGAGGAGGGTAGGCTCCTGGGGGGATATAGGGCGACGAGGGCTGCGAGTAGGCCCCCTGGAGAGAACCGAGAACAGAAGATAACACATAGAGAATGAGAAAAGAGAGAGAGTGGTCTGTGCGGTAATACGAGTATTTTCTTCTCAGGTCAATCAACTACTCATCATGCAGTTGTAAGGACCATATTGGTGTGAAATTGATTTCTATCTCGTTTACTAGTCAGCACACACATTTTACATGATCCCTAAACCCTCACATTTTTAGATTTTATATATTGTCTCTCTTTTGGAGGCAGATGATCCGCTGTGGCGACCCCATAATGGTAGCAGCCGAAAGAAAAAGAAGAAGATATTGTCTCTCTTTTTGGGTTTAGGGAAATTTTAACGAAATGGTAGAAAGACCAACCTGAAAACGATCTCCTAGTGACAACTCGGAAAATAGTAAGGGGAAATGTGTGGACTTACACACTTATCTACATTTACACATTACACAGTAGTGAGCCGGCTAAAACTTGATTTTATGGTCCTTTAAGAGAGAGTGAAAGAGGTCGTACTGTAAAAAAGGTGGAAAATCAGAGTTCAGAAAGTAAAATTCCACTACGGGATTTGAGTCAACCTTGTGGATTTGCTAATTAGCGCACAACCCGGAGGTCCAGCAATGAGTGGAATAAGCTGCATCAGTGTATGGAGCAAAAATTTGGAAACAGGACTTTTACTTTCTGAACCTGGAATTTTCCACCTCTGATAGCAAACTAGTATGTATTTGAAGTAAGGCCTCACAGTACTCAAAACGTACCTGGGGAGTGTAGGGCGGGCTAGGCTGGGAGGGAGGGTGGTGATAGGGCGAGGGCTTGTAGTGGTGGAAGACAGGGGGGTAGGGCAGGTGGACTGGGGGGTAGCCGGGTGGCTTGCTGTGGCTCTGAGGTAGTTTGAGAGGCCCGCGGGGGTACGTGTCCCCGCCCGGAATCTGGGGGCTGCCATCCCGAGATGGCCGCTCGTAGTCACCCTGGGGGAGAGGACACAAAGATAGGATAAGATACAATAAGACTTTATTAATCCCCACAGCAAATGTATGCAATGAATAACAGACATGTCATGAAAGACCGGCCTACCTAACCACCTACGTCCATCTATCTAACTATTTACAGTACCTACCTACGAGGGCTGCATGATTCTTGCTGAAATGTGAATCACGATTTTTCTCCCTAAGAACTGAGATCACAATTCTCTCACACGATTCTTATTTTTTCAATAAAAACATTTATTGCACTCTTTCTTAAACAGACACAACATACAGCATTTCAATGCTGTGCTTGACTTGAACTTAAAAGTCTCTTGTAACTATGCTTAGGCCGATATCCGATAATATTGAATATCGCGCTATTTGTCAACATATGCGATATTTTCATAGTATCGAAATATCGCCCCCCCCTCCGTCTGTCCGTGGGACCACGGGGAGCAACAGCCAGGATGGAGGATTTGGATCGTGGTAGCGTGCGTGGCATGGATGGTGATTAAGTTGTTGCCCCATCGGCACCGACAATGCGCGTGCCAGCGGTGGGTTGCCTGCGATCGGGGCGGCAAAACAGTGTGTTTTTATTTTAGAATATGTCATGTTTCCTTATGGAATTAAATCGTGTGTCATGGGGACACTTTCTCCGTGAGTCTCTCCCCGATTACCCCTTCCCCATGCATAGTGTGCAGAAAGTAATCGTAACAAGTCTAGGAGATCTTGCCACGTGCCACGTCCCAACACTGTTTTTAGTTGTTTTATTTCAAGGAGCGGTGCGATCGGGGAATACGGAGAGCCGTGTTTGTGTCTGGACGCGGAAGATTCACACATATGAAAATACATTTATGATTCCCCTTACTTATTATTCCCGATTGAAAGGTTATCCCTGTGCATTTTGGAAGCTTCTATCTGTTTCATCCTGTTATTGTAATGCACTGATTGACTGGTGAACGGGAGATCCTTTCTGCACATACTTGCAATCCGTTCTCCATGATTTGGTATTAAAAGTTCACCGTCTCTCCAAAGAGAACAAATACAGACTGTTTTTAGTGTATATGCATTCATTGTTATTGAATGAAACCAAAAAGACGCCATGCGCAACGGTGCATAATGGGAACACTTTCTCCGTCACTGCCCCTCACTCCCAATCAACGACGATAATATTGTGTATCACGATATTTGGGCAGGACTGCATCACGATATAACATTTTGGATATTGCCCAAGCCTACTTGTAAGATAAAAAAATAAAAAGTCTATTCTCTCTCTTATTTAGAACACTTAATCAAAGTGACTAACTTAAATGCTGGCTGGGCGGTATGACCTAAAATTTACTATATCACAATTTTGAAGCAAGGACGGTGCTGGTATACTGTATATCACTGTATATTCGGTTTTCTTAAAATTTTGATATAAATTCTTCTGAGGGGTAAAGAACTGGTATGTATGGCAACTGAACAGCAGCTATTACTGTACTCTGAACAGTATGACTAGGACATCATGTACAGTATTTCACATAGTACAGAGGTATTTTAAGAACATTTTTGTGCAAAAAAATAAAAATACAAAACCTTTTCTTAAGTAACTTCCATCTCTGAAAAAAACTTTTTCACAAAATATAATAAAATCAAGCTGCACAAAGTGGAAATAAAAACGTATATGTATTTATAATAAGTATTTGTTGTTATTTATTACCCCATCATGCCTGTTAAAATATTTGTATAAATATTATAAATAATAATTAATAATAAAATATACATACATAAATATAATACAATTATATTTATTTGTGTTGAAACATACTGATTTATTTTAGAGAGTGGCAAGATGTAACAAGCCGGGATTGTGTGGGGATGGGTGATTTACCGGTTGCTTGTTGATTGCTCTGATAAGCAACAGGCGTACAGCCAAGAGAGGTGTGGCTGCTTAAACCACACCACCCCAACACCACCAATACATTATTTTCCTTTCCTCTCTTTAACGTCCTCTTGCGACAAAAATATGAGCTTCGCTTGTAGGTATGAGTGCTGCGGTGCGCTAGCTGTGGACAGGTGTAATGGAGGACATTTAGTTCACAGGACAGCCACCGTACTTTATCATTAGCTCCCTGCACTTCTCCTAAAACACTCCATTCATCACACGGCGGCCCAGAGGGAAAGCCAGGATCTGGGACGCAGAGTTTTGTTGCACCACTTTCTTAAGCCCTACTTAAAAACACTTGAGATAGCCCGAAATCTCAGGTATTTAATGAGCATCGGAAAGGTGTGGGGGTGGATTTGGAAAAATTGCTTTTTGCTTTAATGCTCGTTATTAATACATATTCACGAAGCATTAATAACGACAGCAAGTCACCTGATCCAAGTCGAAGTGATGTGTGTCAGAAAACAGGAAAATGATCCGTGTGTGTTACACCATTTAAATGGATGTTTAGTTGTTTATAAGTTGTAAGTGATAAAATATATGGAAATATATTTGAAAACATATATATATATATATTATTTTACATTCTACATTGCTTA
>NC_137189.1:8579440-8634440 GCF_960531495.2 Zeus faber
AATATGTACTTGTATTCCTAGGGCTTGTACAATGTGAAAATAATGTGTTTTATGGGGACAGAATGTACAACGTGGGGAGGGTTTTTACATCTTTCTTCACCTCCACCCAAAGTAGAAACCGTTCCTATTCAAGCAAAACTCCTTAGAAAGGGAATCATGTCGTGGCGAAATGAGCACATACAGCACCTCCAGTTCTGCTACTCTGGCATTCTGCGGGATTGTTTTTTTGTGCGTGTGTGCGTTTATGTGTGTGTGTGTGTGTGTGTGTGTGTGTGTGTGTGTGTGTGTGTGTGTGTGTGTGTGTGTGTATGTTTGTGTGTGTGTGTGTGTGTGTGTTTGAATGAGAGAAAGAGAGAGTATTTCTCCCGAGTGGCTATTTACTGAGGCATGCAGGTTAAATGGTTTTTCATCAAGGCACCCCGGGATCTACATCAGCAAAAGCCTGCTTTCCTTTTGGTTACTGGACGCACAAGTGTGTGAAGGGGGGAGAGTGGATGATGGTGTGTGATTGCGCCACACACTTCACTTTCATATTAAGGGTAATGGGAAACGGTTAAATGAGAACTTTTTTTAACTACACAAGGTAAAAAAGAAAGGGGTGCACTATTGGGGGCTCTATCGCCTCAATATATTATTTGGGGTTTATGAGCTGACGGCACCTTTTCTCTCTTTTCTTAGTACAGGACTGTACCGCTACGTTATCCAGCACGTAATGAGTGGATTTTGAGTAGCGCTGTTTTATTTGTCGCTCTGGAATCTTCCCCCCAGGAGCCCGCAGGTCTGTCCTCTTGCTCCACTGGAGCACGGCGTTATCGTATGTTACTAAAACAACGGCTGCACAGGGGGGCCTGGTTTTACAGCCAGCGCTCGCATGGAAATAAAATGGTCCAATATGCAGAGGACCATTTTATACCTACATATTTTATTCCTACGTATACCTATACCTATTCCTGCTGTGTGTGTTCACTAAGGCAGGCTCTCACGTTTCGATTCGATTTATAAACATAAACAAAAAATAAACAAATATAAAATAAATATATTCCTCGTACATGTGAATGCACCAGGTGGAATAAACTAAATTCTGATTCAGACTTTTTAAATTGATTCAGAAATTGAAACAACAGAATTGAATCATATCAGAGTATTGATATTTTTTTAACCCAGCCCTAGAGTTCACAGGTATAAAAAGCATAGGGTTGTATTTATTTCCCCCTTTTCCTCGGTGTGTTAATCAGTCCATAATGTGTCATTTATCCCAGTTTCAGTCTAGATGCACAGTTCCCTCCGCATACTGTTCACTGTGTGTTTGTTTAGTCTGCAGTGCTTTTCGTTGTGTGCTCACTCCTCCAGTTTGGTGTTGGTTTGATCTCGCCTGTTGTGCCTGGCGTGAGTGGGTTCTCACATCGCAAATAAGTGGTTGCTGCCTCTCTGGGAGTGATCTCCTCAGATAATGAGCGTTAATTAAGAGCCTCGTCTTTAAGACGTGATAAGCATCGTGGTCGCTCGCGGGGGGGGGTGGCGGTTTAACGTGTCCCCCAGCCCTTTGAGATGTAATTTGTGTTTAGAATTATTCCCCTCTCCGTCTGTCTGTCTTTGCCGTGTGATTGACGTAGACCCCCCCCCGCCCCCGTAGTTATTTTTCACATCCATCTTACACACCGACTTTCTTTATCCATCCCCATCCTCCCTCCTCGCCATCTTATCTATTCGTGTTTGAGACTTTCTTTTAAGACACTTCCTCTCTGAAACCACCACTCTTATTCTCGTTCTCCTCTCCCTCGTCCTTCTGATACTGTCTCTTTCTTCCTCCCTTCCCCGTCTCTCTCTCTCTCTCTCACCCCTCTCGATTGTGTCAGTTTGATGGTCAGTGTGCGGCGGTAATTGATTTCTATGCAAGGCGAGTGGTGGCTGTGAGGGGCTAATTCCGAACACGGGAAGGAGAGATTAATAGCTAACACCATCTATCTAGCAGGAGAGACAGCGTAATACGGGCAGAAAGAGAGGGCTCGACCAACAGAGGAGCAAAACAGAGAAAGACAAAGAAATCAGAGAATTGGAGAGAGCAAGGGAACAGTGGCAGGACACAGGACAGTGAGTTATGGCGTATGGTGTGAGGGGGTGAGTGTTGATACGTCCATGTGATTTTCTCAACAATGTTTATCAAGGTTTGTTAGGAATTCTAGGAGTTATATGATAACATCCTACCCACTAATTTGATCGCCTACACCAGGGATTATCAACCCTTGCTTTAGTCCACAGATCCCACTTGTCTCTGGGACATCAATCTGAGAAGAATTGAACAGAGAACAGAGATAACAATGAAACTATAATAAAAAGAGTCATTATTGTGCGTGTCATTCTGTAACACAGAATGACACGCACAATAACACGTGGTGTAACACCTTGTTACTGAAATAGTATTGAAGTATAGGAATCGTTTTATTGGGGACCCCCTGGGATCTCTTGGAGGACCCCTGGGGGTCCTAAGACCCCACATAAAGAACCACTAGTTTACATGATTCGCTGTGTGTAAAATGACTAATCATTATTTGGTCTAGGATTTTTGTGGCGAATATGCTGCCTGAGGTTAGAAAATAGACTTAAAGGTGGAGGTAGCAGAATTGAGGAGCTTGCGTCAATACCTTTGCTAGGGTCTGTGAGTTGGTGAGGCTCTCTGAAAGGCGGGGGTAGGTGTAGGAGCTGTAGGGGTGGGCTTGAGGAGGGTGCCGGAAAGCACCGGATGGCCCATACGGTACATTGGGCTCCTGCAGCCCGGAGCCCGAGCGGGACCGCTGCCGTATGGCAGGCGTGGGGCTGGTCTGAGTCACGTAGGAGCTCTTGGGCCGCTTCTCGTAGTCGTCCCGCAGGACGCTGTAGCTCCACTCGCTGTCCGGGTAGTTGATCTGCTCACTGTGGAGCGAAGCCCGGGACGGCGTGCCCACCGACGTGTCCCGGTAGTCCTGACTGGACGAGCCACCAACAGACGCCCTGTAGTAGCCGCTGGAGCCCACCCCGCTGCCCACGGTGGAGGCTACCTCGTCAGCCGAACGGCCCTTGCTCTCCAGGTAAGTGTGGTAGTCTGGGGGCAACTTGGTGTAGTCTGATTTCTGGGGCATGGCGTCCGGGTAGAAGTGGCTGCGTATGGGGTGCGAGTGGCCGTTCTGCTTGGGGAAACGGTAATGCCTCCCAACGGTCCAGTCGGCCTCCACGGAGAAGCCCGGCTTGCCGGACTCCAGGGAGAAGTCCCTGCTGGAGGTGTCCAGGTCACAGGAGTAGCGGGAGTAGTAATGGCTGAAGCCGTTCTCCTCTGGGGTGTTGAGGTGGCCTCCGCCAGGGGGTTTGGAGCCGCTGCCAGCTTGGTGGGGGCCTGGCGGGCTCTCCTTACGTAAGGAGTTGGAGCGTGTGACTGAAATGTTGTCAAATTCCTCCAGGAGACCATTGATGGAGGCATCCTTTGGAGGCCGGTTCCCTCGGACAATCGTCTACAGCAAAAACAGACACAAGGGCGTTAGGAAACAGCAGGAGTAGGGGGGCAGTTTTTTTGATGGATGTCTTGTAATTAGCCCTGATACCTACGCTTGCATTCCATTCCCTTTCAGTTCTGCCATTTCTGGCTGAATGCTGAGGGAGATGAATTGAAATTCCTCCTCATTTGAATTCAATTAATTGTGGGGATGCCAAAATGTTCGAGAAGGAATTTCAATTCATGTGTATCAGGGCTTAGTGTCAAGTATGAAATGAATCATCACTTGCAGCAAAAAATATGAATGCGGGCATCTGTCATCTGCAAAGAAAGGCAGGCATCATTCTACACAACCGCTGGTTGTTGTGAGTTGGGATGCAGCCGTAGAAGGCATGGAAATAAAATGGGGAGATACCGCAGATGTTAAGAAGAGCTAATTCCTGCCCCATTTCCCTCACCACAGATTAGTGTCTTTTTCAGCGAGCTGATCACGATACATTAACAGTCGTGACTTTCGCCGTGGCGCTCGTGAGGCACGCGAACGCGCTCACAGACCCGGAGAGAGAGAGAGAGAGAGAGAGAGAGAGAGAGAGAGAGAGAGAGAGAGAAATGGGCTGATAGAAAGAGGAAAAGAAGAGAGAGATATAGGGAGAACATAATGCACATCTGCTTTGAAGTGAATGCAGCTTAAACAAGCGAGGCGCTGCTCATCCACTCCCACCTCCTGCTAAGCCCCTTACACGGCTGAGTCGTGAGTCACTGAGAACCGTGCTACTGCGCTAACAACAACACAGCACTCTCTGCAACTCTGCGTGTGTGTGTGTGTGTGTGTGTGTGTGTGTGTGTGTGTGTGTGGGTTAGGGGTGTGACTAACGATTATTTATTAAATTGATTAACATGTCGGTCTCTTCTTTATTAGTCCATTAATCTATAAATAACTTCAAAATAATACAGATATTGTGATATGAGATATAAGACGATATGATATCGTCTGGGACTTTGGTTGTAATACTGCAACATAGTTAAATGTTAAATGAAAATTAAAATTAAAAAAAAATTACATTTAACTTTTAATTTTCTGGACTTTCTGGACAACATCCGCATTACGATTACTTGTCTTGCGTATCTTAAAATATCGTCAAGCGATAGATCCTTGTGTATTCGGTCAAAAGTATTTCCATATTTGACTTGATCAACTCTGCCGTGCTAGAAAGGCCCCATGGACTAGAACAGTTCTGTCAATCGTATTTTCCAACGACTAAGCTCTAACAAGGAGAGGCTCCCTGACGGAAATGACTGAGTCTCGTTGCGTTTTACTTTGGGAAACGTCCACGTTATCACTTTGTATCAGGGCTCAGAAGAACTAATAATACACCTCCGTGTTTTTAAAGACCTTTGCCTGACAACCCGCTTAGGCCCGGCGGTGTCACCCCAGCGTGTTCTTAGACACACTCTGACAGGCGGCGTGCTCCTCGGCCGTCACATCGCTGTCATACGTGTCCTCGTCCACCATTTGCCCACGTCGCTGGCGCTGAAACGCGGAACCGGAGAAAGAGATAATCCACACCTCTCAACAAAACTCTGCTGATCGTGCACATCGCCTGCTCACCCCAGCTTTACCGAGCTGCCTGTCACACTCACATCCCACGCTCATCATTCATCATCATTCCGCTGATTGCTTAGGTCTGCTGATTGCTTTTATTGTGGTTTTGTATTTGTTTTTGTTGCTTTATTGCAGGATTTTTTTGGTAAGGTGAGTTTTACTAACTGTAGTCGTTTTGTTGCCTGCTTCTGCATGGTGCAGTAAAAAAACACCTTATACGCTTATAAAATGTTAGTTGTAATAATCACATACATCCATAATATATGAATTAATACAATAACAAAATTTCATTGTTATAACTGGAGATGGCACATATCTGATGCACAGTATTGGTATCAGGCAGATACCAGCAAATAATGCTGGATTACATATTCGTCTGAAAAGAAGTAAGAATGGCTTGAAATATCATAGAAATGCCCATACAATATATTTATTTTCTATAAAAATATACAAGCACGACTGCGCAGACTTACAACCAGCTTTGATACCATTCAGTATTGTATGCTCTACGAGAACTTTGCTCGTGGAAACGGCAGCGCGGCGTCTCAGCGTCAAAAGCGTCGTTTTTTCATCTCGCATCACCCTTTATATACTATATACACTATATATACTATATATACTATACATACTATATTCACAATATATACAATATACACTATATACACTACATATACTATATATACTATATGCACTATATATACTATATATACTAACTACACTATATACTATATATACTATATATACTTGTACTATACACTATATATATACTATATACACTATATACACTATATACACTATATGTACTATATACAATATGCAGTATATACTATATATACTATACACTATATATACTATATATACTACAAATACTGTATACATCGCATCACTTTGAGTATTTTTCGAGCTTATAGAGCTTGTGCGTAATCACCGGGTGTCATGACATTTCACTGCATATATGTACGACCGTATGTGTATGTATGTCTCAAATAATCTCTTGAACTTGAACTTGAACTTGAACCCTCTCTCAGTCTCGTTCTCGCAGTCGGTCGGTATTCACTACACTAGCGTTCGCAAAAAGACCACATAATTCATCTATAAATGTGTACTTTACTGTGCACCCCGTAGTACAACATGTCAGCGAAAAAGAAGAGCATGACTTCACCTGGAGGAAGCGCCAAGAAACAAAGGAAGGCCACCGATCTTGAGCTGAAAATGAAGATCATAAACGACTATGAAGCTGGTAAGAAAGTTAAAGCGATTGCACTTGACTTGGAGCTGCCGCATTCCACCATTTGGACGATCTTGAAGGATAAAGACAGAGTGAAAGAGGCAGTGAAAGCGGGATTCTAACAGGATTCTTCTCGAAAGCTACACCCAGGACCGCGACCCCTGCCCCATTTCCTCACCGTCATCTCCCTTACCCGGGCCCTCTACAGCTCCTGATGACCCCGCTGATAACTCCGATGATGACGCTGATGTCCCCGAACCACGGCCACACTTTGAAGAATTCGATGACTAAAATGCTCATCTGAGGGTCTTTTTTGATAACTTAAATTTTTTTGGTACATCATTTTTAAAAATTTTCGCCAATTGTATTTTTATGTTCTGTGATATGTAAGAGTTATGCAAATTAAAACAAAGTTATCAAGTTGGAGTTTCCTTGAGACCTTTTCTTTATTCAGAATAAATAAAAAGGATTACCTGTGTTTACAGTAGGCAAACCTCAGTAATGTATTAGAGCTGATTTCCTCTATTCTGGTTATTACAGTACACTACTGTATGAACATGTTGTGAATGGTGCAAAGGTGACATTAAAATAATATCTAAAGATGGTTGACACAAACCCACTACAAGTACAGTATGCTTGAAATTACGGTAAGGTGTGTGGGAGTGGAGGGGAGTGCCTGTATGATATATTATTTATTAATTATACATAATATATTATTTATTTATTTATTTGCCACACAACATATTTATATATAAATATATAAAATATTTATTTGAAATACATTTTTTACCAATTTGCACTTTAATTGTATTTCTGTGCGTTTTTTTTAAGTTTCTGATGGGTTTTTTTGTGTATTTTAAAGGTGCAGTGTGTAGAATTTAGTGGCATCTAGCGATGAGGTGGCAGATTGCGACAAACTGAATCCCCCGGCCATTCAAACCAGAAGCCATTTCAACGAGCCCATCTTCCCAAACTATCGAATCTTCCTAAACCTATTTATTCACTCAGATTGCTTTCCTCTCTCCCGTCCTTCCACCACAGGTTCACACGTGGTCTCTCCGTTTTTCCTCAGCTACTCCACCACCTTTTTGCGGGAGAGCTGGGTGCTATGAACTGGAACCCAAGGTGAAATGGGCTGTAAACCAGTGTGTAAAGTGGAGCTGGGAAGCTGCAGGGCGGAGGCAGAGCGAGACAAATGCTCTTTTAAACAGGTCATCGGCTGGAGATCCATCATTGTCCACACAGATGTTGCAGAGTGCACACAAGTCCAAAACAACAACAACAACACCTCTGACTATTACTAATACTACTACTTTTGGTTATAATAACATTAATAGGAACATGACTGGTTTAGTGTGTATCATGTACTGGCTGATATCTGATGCTATTGTAGTAAATGTTAATGTGATCCGTCAGTTCTGACAAATGGTAAACAGTTATCATGGCAAATATCCACAAGAAGTAGTTTGTATTTTATTTTTTTGTCACATGTTTTATAATAACATAAGATAAGATAACACTTTATAATCCCCGGGGGGGGTTCAGGTGTGAGCAGAAGTTGACAGAACAGTGCATGTCAAAAATGAGATAAAAAATAAAATAGTATATCTACATATAAACATAAAAAAGTTAACAGGGAGCAGCACTTGCAAAGCTGCTTATGTTAACTTTTGAGCTTAATTACTATAATTGTATTGATTTTCAATACGTTTTATTTAATTCTGTATATATTTTAGCCATTGTATATGCTGCTGCAACAACAGCATTTCCCCTCAGGAATAAACTATAATACTACTACTATTATTATTTTTAGTATTATGGACTGGAACCCTATTGATTTTGCTCAGATTTTTGTTATTATTAATGTTCTTGGCATTTTTAGGGCTAAAACTATCTGAAACATGGCAAAAACATATACCTTTTAACTTTTTTTAAATTATTATTTATTTATTAATTTATTTATTTTCTTTAATATACTGTATAGATACCGAAACCGTACCGTTACAGTACCATGATACATATCGAACCATGGGCCCAATGTACCACTGCATACCTAGTAGACAGACAACTCGGGCTGATGCTGCATTTAATGGACACTCTAAAACTGTAACTTGTCCTGCATTTCACAAAAACCCCAAAACGATAAACGGTCACAGAAGGTGTTTTCGCAGCGCAGGAAGTCCTGAGAACCTTCTAACCTTCTCAGGAACAGTCACTTTCTTTTGTGTCTGTACTGCATGATCCAGGAATGATCGTAGTTGTTAAACCGCTTTTCCAGGCCAGGGACTGAACGACACAAGAGGAACATTTAGTGACGTTAGTGCTCCACGGTGATTGGTCAAACACATGAGCCGATGAAGCACCGGTAACCGCAGTACTTGTTTAAAACATTAACAACAAACGACAAAAATAAGATGCTTCATCTGAAGTAAACATGTCTTTATTTATATACAATCTATTTCCCAAGCATTAAATCTACGTAAAAAAATGACAGCATCCCTCTGCCCCAACCTCGCTGTGGACACGGGGGACTCGGAGTGACCCTCGATCGCAACAGACGTTATGCTGAATTCTGCATGTGCCACAAGAATTGCATGCACCTCGCGGGAGTGCGCCCAGCTAAAGTGGGTGATTTCTACAGCAACGTACTGGTTCAAAACAATATAATCTTCTTTGTGGGTGTTCATCAATGATGAGAACGTTTGGAATCATCAATGTTTTATTAAAAAAATGAAATGAAATGTATCCGTCAATAATTATGAGGGAGAACTCATTGGTGTTTTTATTGGTTTTTATTTACCCCCTAAAATTGCTGAATTTTAGGGGGTGGCCTGGGGCGGCCACGGCTACTCCTAAAATCTCATTGGCCACTCCTGTGGCCACTCCAGATCTGATAGGTTGTTTGGTCAAGTTCATCAATCACAAGAAGACGGGACAATCGCTGGTAATGGTCTGGTAATGGTTATAGGACTGAGGCTGTGAGAGCTGATCTCTGGTCAGTGGATGCTGCAAAGGGGGGGGGGGGGGGGGTTACAAGCTCTCTCCGCTCATTTCTCAGCCACTGTCTATTCCATCCCCGTCTCAAAACTTAACTTGATGAGCGAGCAAGTGTTGAGCATGCGAGTGTGTAGGGAGGGTCATCCAAGCACAGGGGCAGGACCGTTCTTGCGCCTCCCCCCCTCCCTTCCTGGTTCTCTGTAGTTCAAAACCACATCATACGTGTTAAAATAAACGTGTTAAAATGAATGTTGTTTGTTCAGCGTTTTCCGGTAATTGCCAGTTTTTGACCGGGAAAATCTGTTGAAGTCCGACATATTTAAATCTCTCCGGTCATAATGTCCGGTAAAAATAATTCCTTTCAAGCACAATTTGAATGAGTGCTGGGTGGATCATTGCTATAAAAAATCTGCAGATCTGCTAATTTCTGCGCTTGGCAAGTTGCAACGGGGAGCCAATAAGTTTGGATCATCTAAGGCTGATCTGAAAGCTTCACCTCTGAACGATCACGTTTATCGATATAGACCTAAGCCCCGCCCCCTCCCTCGTGGACAGGTTGTGCTTGTAAACACAGTAAACACACACACACGAGCGGAGACAAAGCACAAAGCACGGCGTCCATTAGAGAAGCAGAAAGATGATGCATCGTTGACAGGGACACATACATCCATAGTTTGGGGGTTGGTCCCCACGAAAACGGACAACACCACAAACGTATTATTTGTTTAGACCTACTTGTCATATTTATTTTGTTTTTGATTTGATCTAAATCATTTTTAGTAAAATGTGACTGCTGAGTGTGAATGCTGCTGCACTTGTTTCTTATTGTTCACAAACGGAAATTATTTGATTTCAAGTAGTTGTAGTTAATTTATTTTTTTAAAAGAGCTTAACTAACAGCACTTATGTTATTTTGAATATTCAATTAAAATATTATACATCTACATGTCTTCATGAATACATTCTCTAGGTGGCCTGCCTATCAAATGTTTTGAAGCTCAATAAACACAGATAATATTTGACCGGAATCTCTCCCATTTTGTCCGGGAAATTGAAATCTTTCAGAACATCAATTTTTTCTAATGGAAACTCTGCTTGCTGTGACGTAATGATCAGGTAACCTCAAGATGGCCTTATTTTTGTACTAAAAAGATGACATGTCATGTTTTTTTTATTTTGATGATTGCCTTGTTATTGTACTAAAAATATATTACATGTTGAACAAGCTTTTTTAATACTGGGATATTTTGTTTGGTTCCGATTTTTTGGCCAACTTTTCAATAAAACAATTATCTGAATGTGAACAAATTTCTCCAAAATCTCTCTGCTCTGTTTTGTAAAAAAGAAACATGTTTGATTAAAATATGTTCAACTACTCTACCATTTGAGATTAAAGAATTGGGAAATTTGAACTTACTGTCGATAAGAAATTATATGTGGACGGAAACTCAGAAAAAGTGTAAAACGTACCTAACACGACTACATTGGACCATTATTATTATTATTATTATTATTATTATTATTATTATTATTGTTGTTGTTATTATCAATAATTATTATAAATTATACATTTTTATATTTTTATATTTTTATAATTATTCTAATTTAATTTGTCTAAATTGTCTAGTAAAATGAGGGCAGCTCACACTTGATGAAAGCTTGTAATTTTTCTGCTAATTCATCTGGCAAAGGGCAGCGGGGAGTGCAGGCAAACTGGTATGACATCCTCTCAGCTCATAACCAACAAGCCAGTGTCAAGGACCACGACAGGTACAGTAGACAGGCAGAAAGAGAGAAGGGGGGATGGGGAGACTGCCTCAGCAAAAAGAGAGAGCGGGAGAGAGAGACAGAGAGAGGGGGGAAGACTGTCTCAGCAAAAAGAGAGAGAGAGAGAGAGAGAGAGAGAGAGAGAGACAGACAGAGAGAGAGAGAGAGAGAGGAGGAATGGGGTGGGATGAGGGGAGGTGAGGGGCGAGAGCAGAGCAGAGAAAGACACAAGGTTAATTGTGTGCCAAATCACTGTCAAGTGGTCGGCATCACGCCCAAAAATCTTTCCATTAATTTGAATTATGGGGGATGGGGGTAGGGGGGTGGGTCTGATACCGGCTTCCACACCCCCTACCCCCTACCCCCCACCCCCACAGCCCCCCCCCCCCCCTTTCCTCCCCGTCCTCACAAGCCACGGGGGCGCCGTGCACGGGCCGTGCGCTCGCCGGCTGCCGTGACAGCAGCCATATTTCACCAGCAAGCGGCGTAGGCCTGTCCTTTAGTGATAAGCCGTAATAGATCTACTCCCTCCACTCAAGGTAAGCACAGGAGAGGAGGGGGGAGGAGAGGAGAGGATGAGAAGTGAGGAGAGGAGAGGAGAGGAGAGGAGAGAGGAGGGGAGAGGAGAGAGGAGGGGAGGACAGGGGACAGGAAGAGAGAGGAGGGTAGGGAAAGGGGGAGAAGGGAGGAGAATGGAGAGGGGAGAGGTGAGGAGTGGAGGAAAGAGGAGAGGGAGGGGTAGGAGGAGAGGAAAAGGGAGGAAAGAAAAGTAGAGGAGGGAGGGTAGGTGGGAAGAGGAGGAGTAGATGAGAAGGGAGAGGGGAGGGGAGGTGGGTGAGACAGAAGAGGAAGGGAGGGGAGGGAAGGAGGGAAGCAGAGGGGAGGGGAGGGGGAGAGGGAAGAAAGGCAGAGGAGAGGAGGGAGGGGAGGAGAAGAGAAGAAGGAGTGGGCAGGGGAGGAGGGGAGAAGAGGGGAGGGAAAGGTAGGGGAAAAGAGAGGGAAGGAGGAGAGAGGAGAGGAGCAAAAGAGGAGGGGAAAAGAGAAGAGGAGAGTTGAGGCTAGGGGGTACGGAGGTGAGGAGAGGAGTGGGAGGGGATAGGGGTGAGAATGGAAGAGAAGAGAGGAGAAAATAGGAAAGGAAGGAAGGATAGAACAGAAGAAAGGTGCTGGGAGAGGGGGAGAGGATGTTAGAGGAGAACCTATGAGGAGAGAGCAAAAAGGGAGGAGGGGAGTAGAGAAGAAGAGGACAGAAAAGAGAAGAGAGCAAAGGAACAACCATTGGAGAGGGACAAAATGAAAAAAGAAACAAATGAATAAAACAAAAGGAGTGTTTCGAATAAAAAGAACAAGACGAAGGAAGAAAAGAAGGACTAAGCGATGCAAGATCCAGGCCAGAAAAGTGGAGGAAGGAAAAATAAACGGGTGGTGAAGCAGCGGAAGGAAATGAATGGGGGAATCACAGGAGAAGTGGCGGAGGAAGGGGGAGAAAGAGAGGGAGGGAGAGAGAGAGAGGGGTGGGGGGGGGGTGATGAAAAATGAGGCTCATTGGGAGATAAGGGGGGATTAACCTTGCTGGTAATGAAGGGAGGTGTGATGGGAGGATGGAGGGAGGAAGAAAGGGAGAGATAATTAATGAGCTTGCCCTTGCGGTGACTCCTCGCTAGGCACCCCGGGTTGGGAGGCTGCGCTTGGCTGGGCGCAGGGTCCCGGGACAGAGGAGAGGAAGAGGGGGAGGAGAGAAAGAGGGGGAGGAGAGGAGGTAGGGGAGGAGATGAAGAGGAGGAGGAGGAGGAGAGGAAGAAGGGGAGGAGAGGAAGAGGAGGAGAGGAAGAGGAGGAGGAGGAGGAGGAGGAGAGGAGGATGGGGAGGAGAGGAAGAGGGGGAGGAGAGGAAGAAGGGGAGGAGAGGAAGAGGAGGAGAGGAAGAGGAGGAGGAGGAGGAGGAGGAGGAGAGGAGGATGGGGAGGAGAGGAAGAGGAGAAGGGAGGGGATTACAGTATCTCAGTCCGCGAGGGCTTTGGTAGCGCGTTGCATCTTTTTAAAAGGGGATCATTTGAATCAAGCTCCACAAAACAACATCAAGGCCATTTTTAGACTGGCACGAATTATGAATAATAATTATGAAATATGAGTAGATTCCTTCCTCTACGGCAAAAAGAATTAATGGAAAAAAAACAAACTTCAAGTATAACTATTTCTCATAATTTTTTTGATTACTTTTTCTTTTATTTTAAGTGCAAATTAAAACTCCAATATCAAGAACCATATCCACCACTTGAAGTCACATAAAGCGATTGCATTTTTGGATGGAAAAGAGTCATTTTACATGCCCAGATTGGATAAAAAAAAGCTTGTATCAATAAATCAAATACATTTCCAACTTCATCATTAATATTAAATGGGTCAGATGATATTTTTATTTATTTGCCTATGTATTTATTTATTTATTATATTTTTATTAATGCCTCTAAGGGAAATTAGTTCTACTGCATTTGACCCATCCTATACCTGGGAGCAGAGCCTTGTCTACTCCCTGCCGGATTGTTTGCTGCGCTGACTGTCTATTTGTGTAACAATCCTGTACAAGTCAGGACTTTCTTTTATCAACGGTCCTGTCTCTGAGTTGTGCTATTGATTCATCCTGCCTGTCTTATCACCAGTCGTTACACAATGAACAAAACAATGATGTTGAGCCGCCTTCAGTAAATTCCAGGTACTCCTAACTAAACGACCTGCCTGTTTAAGGACCATTCAGACTTACGACCAACAACTATATATACAAAATACACTAGATATACTATATACACTATATACACCACAAGATATACTATATACACTATACACAATATATATACTATATAGACTGTATACATCTCATCTCATCACCCTATATATACTATAAACACTATATATACTATAGACACTGTATACATATCATCTCATCACCGTTGTGAGTCTCAGTCTCGTTCACACAGTCTGTCAGTGTTCACTACACTCGCGTTCGCAATGGCCGCGCCCCCTTACTGTCAAATAACACGGGTCCTGCTTATCGACCAATTCACAAACGACCTGGTGGTAGTGACCTCGGTCGTTAAGTGAGGAGTACCTGTAATTAGTCACAGAAAGATGCCAACAATTTTTGATCTTCAATGAAACGTAACCCATCGAAAATTTTATCCAAGGAAAGAAGTCACCACTAAAATTAGGTAAGTTCCATTACCTTCATATACCTCCCACCGTAAATACGTCACTTCAAACACACAAACAGCAGGAGCACGTACAGCAGGAGCCCCGGTGCTTCCTCCGCTCTCTCCCCGGCCGCGGCGCTCTCCGACCGGGCAGCTGACGCAGCGGGTCTTCCTAAACTGAAATTTGAACTCGAACTCGCGCTCCTCCCAACCCGGCGCGGCCCCCATCCCTGCAAGAGGAGAGCGATTAAAGAAAGAATCCGCGATAGGAGAGAGTCCCTTGGTCCGCTCCAAACGTCCCCCACGTACAGTAATCAGAGAGTGCAGATTCGGGAACCTCAGAACCTCAGAACCTCGGAACCTGCGAAAACTGTAATACATATCTAACATGACTAAACTGGACCTTGTGTATTGCTGCCTGCAGCCATATTTATTATTATTATTATTATTATTATTATTATTATTATTATTATTATTATTATTATTATTATTATTATTATGATTATGATTATGATTATGATTGTGATGATGATGATTATTATTATTATTATTATTATTATTATTATTAATAAGCAAAAGGTACAATTCAAATCAATATATATATATTCTTTTTTTGTTCTTTGAATGAAGTTGTGATCTTCATAGTTGTATACAGTGATAATGTCTATACTCCCCAAAACAAATCCATGGAATGCAATCTAGTTTGATAACACAATCTCATTTTGTTTTTAACATGTACAAAATATTCCCTGGCACAGCCAAAGCACTAAACTGGTAAACTGGTATATCTGCCTGCAGCTATATTTATTAGTATCATTATTATTATTATCAGGCCAGTTAAGGTAAAGGAGTAGGTATGCACATGTACTAGAGACATGTCACGGACACACACACACACACACACACACACAAACACACACACACTGCGCAGCTGCTGCGCTGCACCCACTCCACCGTCCAAACGCTGAATTATTCACCACAGTCCGAACACATAGCTTCCTGCCCCTGCACTCTCCCTCCGCCTGGGACGGGGATGGAGAGCTGGAACGCAGCCGGGAAGAAGGAAAGCAAGGAAGGAATGTGACCGCAGCTGATGCTGGGATTAGTTACAGCGCGACTGAAACACTTGCAGCAAACCAGGAAGTGTTTGACCGTGTCCTCTCTCGCCATCCCTGTGTATTCTCTCTCTCCCTCCATCCTCTATCAGACACACTATCTTCTTTTCCCCTAATTCTAACCCTAGTATCTCAAGCTATCGCTCTTTTTCTCAAGCACTCCTCTCTAACTATCTATCTCTCCCTCCCATTCTGCTATTAAAAATGCATTTATTTATTTAATTTAAATGTACAATTTCATTTAGTTAAATAAAGAGGATTTTTAAAACTCAAACTCCCTTTCTTTCCGCTTTATTCTACCTGAGTCCCTGTTCTATTTCTACAATCCCTCTTTCCAACAGCCCTTTATTTAACTTTTTATCACTCCCTTCTTTTTTTCAATTTGTCTAATTCTAACCCTTGTATCTCCAGCTATCTCTCCTTTTTTATCGAGCACTCGTCTCTATTTAGCTCTTTCTTTCTCTCTTTCTCCTTCATTCTACCCGGGTCCCTGTTCTATGCCTACAATCGCTCTTTCTCACCCCCCTTTCCTTCTTCTCTTTATTCTTCCCTTTTTCTGTATTTGCTTAATTCTAACCCAAGTATCTTCAACTATCTCTAAGTGCTTCTCTCTGTTTGCAGGTATCTCTCGTTCTTTCTTACGCTCTCTCTTTACCACCCCCTTCATTCTACCCTCTCTCCCCCTCTCTTCCTCCGTCATTCTACCTGGGTCCCTGTTCTATTTCCACGATCTAGCTTTCAAACACCCCTTTACTTTTTTCTCTTCATCACTCTCTTCTTCGTTGCATTTGCAGGAAACGAAGCTTCTAACCTGAGTCTCTAGCTCTCCCTTTTTTTCCCCTCAAGCACTCCTCTCTATTTCTCTCTCTCTCTCTCTCTCTCTCTTTCTCTCTATGTTGCGTACATCTCCCGCCCTCCTCCATTGAATGCTACAGACAGTATCTGTCGTCCGCGGAACTCGTGGTCATGACTTGCACTGCAGAGGACGCACGCACACACACACACACCCACACTCACACACCCACACTCACACACAGACACACACAGACACACACACACACACACACACACACATATACACACGCACACACACACACACACAGAGCACAAGTACGTACACACTGCTGCCAGTGGAGCGCAATATCCTGCTGCATCAGCAACCAATTTATGGACAGTAGCTTTACTCTGTGCCGTCTGAGGGAGATAGTATCAGCGGGGACAAAGAGGCGACTCACCATTCTCCCTCTGAGCGTCCACTGATATAGACCAAAATGCAGGAGATAAGTGTCGATTAAGGCCAGATCTTACATAACTCAAAAGTAAATCAAAAAAGAATCTTGGACATCTTCAAGTTTAGAATGAATGCTAGTGATTGATTTCTAGTTGATGGGACAATAGTAAATTGCACATTGTCAGTAATTATGTTGCAGTTAGATTGTAGTGTACCACATTAAAGGGTCTTTATATATAATTTTAACAGACTTGAGTATATACTGAAAAGGGATGTATTGGATTTTTCTTGATTTGAAATATGTCAATAATTGTACTCTTACTGTAGCCTAAATAAAGTGCACAGAGAAAGGACAAGATCATTACCACTGCGGTGGATATGCTGCTTGACCTCTTGCGCCTTCTCCTGGACAAGAGTGGTAAAAACACCATACGGGAGATGAATAACTGCGACTTACACCATCATTTATTTCTAAGACCCCATATATGATGTATAAGATAAAAACGGCATTCTGTAGCACAGACCTTTTTTTTTTTTTTTTTTATATAACATTTGAACTTTTTCGATGATTACATCTCTTTCTTTTGCGGAGGAAACAGTTGAATATATCCATGTATTAAAAGAGTATTTCTGGTGTGGGACATCTAAGGCGTGTGGTTATTATAGAAGCACGACAGTCAAGCAACAGCCAGGGAATTGATCGACAATCCGACGAAACCTCATTGCTCAGTGTCTCAGATGATAAGTTGCACCATACTTTGCGACTTTCTAATGTTGAAAACCTTCAAAATGACTAGTCAATGACGAGAAATAAAGACATTAGAAACATAATGAATTAATTCAAACAATTAAAAAAATAGCTTGGTTTTCTTATCACCCTGGGCTATTGAAATCATCACACATTCTGTACAAATATGCATTCATTTGTATGCTTAGGATCTACTGCCCCCTGCTGGTGCTTAGGTAACGCATATTAGAGGCAAAATGTGACTGGGTGAACACAATGTGTGAGTAAATAATATTAATAAAAGGACATCGTGCGGCTAGGCTTCTGGAAAGAGGCTGCCCTAAGGACAAATCTAGGATCTCAGCTGGTAATTAGAAAAACTTATCCTGACCTCATAATCCAGTTAAATATTACCACAGTTCAGAGTACTTGGACTGGTTGAGCCACCTGCCATATTAATACTTGTTACAGGATTTCATGAAATGGCGCCGCTAAGCCCTTGACACGTTATTAGCCCAACAACACACCAGGCTTTTCGTAGACGCGAACAGGTTTATTCAAGACAAGGATTTCGGAGTGTTTCCGTGATTAATTCGCTGTGAGCTGACCTGTTTCTTCAGGGCATTCTGCTCCCTGTTAGTTACAGAGGCTAATAAACATCATCTCAACATGCTGTAGAGGAGGGAACACCACGGTCCCCCGGAAAGAGGTAGGGCATCCTGGGATTCCATACAATATAGGGAGACCACAAGAATACATTACTACTCGTAGGGGCTACTAGATGGGAATGGATGAGTACTGGATAATGTCTAACAGCAAAGGAATGTGTGTGTATGCGTGTGCGCTAAAGCCCCATCAACTTCCTCCAGGGCGCGGAAAGCCTTCTGGAGGAACCGTTCCCAGAGGAATGGATTAAAGGCCACATAATGAAACACCGCCAGTCACACCAAAGTCAACCCCTGTCCACACTGCTTTATCCGCTCCCTCTGAGCACCATGGTCAGATTTAGCACCGGAAAACCGGTAGAATGACAAACGGTATCGACCAACAGCCATTCAATATGGGGATTCTGTAACGGCAGGGACACACCAAAAGACTTCTTAAATCCTAGTAGTGCACACACTATAGGATTTCGCAGGACGAGGATCACACATCTTTGGATTCCAGCACAAACTACGAGAGCCAAGACTTAAGACTGAAGAGGATATCAAAGCAACCTGATATTGACACAACAAAGAGTTTTAGACCATCAAGATCTCCTCATGATTTTCTTAAGATTTTGACAATATTTCTGGGACTTGAAAATGCAAGCTAAAGTCCTTTAAGTGTACAGTCAACTGTGATTGAGGTAACGACAGGGATACATCAAAAGGCTTTCCAAAGACATCTTCAGACATTTAGAGACTTTTTTCTGTAGCAAGCACAGTGTTTACTAGGGATCGCACATCCTGGGAGTCGAGACTTAAGACTAGAGCCCCTTTCCCACGTGGAATCCATAACATTGCTGGATAGAAAATATACGGCAAAGGCAGTAGCGGGTCATTCACACATTGGCCTCCTTTATGGAGAAGTTGAGTATGGAGTTGGTTCCCACATTAGATGGCTGTTACGGATACAGTACTTAATGGGTTAGGGTTAGTACGGTATGTCCAGTGTAGATGCGATCATTTGGACAATCTGTTCGACAAGGGACGCAATCTGAATCGGCTCTCAAAAGACCAGCTTTTCGGTTTCCACCCCCCCCATCTCCCCGCCCGTCATGGTCCAACTCTGTTCCCTACGTTGACGGAGCGGGGACAGAGCCCCCGTCCCCGGACACAACAACCCTAACATGTTAAGACATGTCAAGGTCTGAGTGGCATTTTTATGAAACAAAGACCTGTCTCCGACATAGAACCTGGACGTGTTTCAGTTTCTCGTCTTTGCAGCCGCGTGCCACGGTTCAGATCGGACTCGCCATTTCGCCAAATGTTTATTTATTTTCTTCCCGAAAACAAATAATTTTTTTAAATATATTTACTGTGCGAAATAAATGTTCCTAAAAATGCACTATTTGTGCTTTGCTGGTATTCGGATTGGGCTCCAGGGGCTTTAGTAACTTAGATAATATCAAACCAAACTGATGTTCTCAAGTTCCCAGACTGGCCTGGGACTCCCGGGTCTGGGTCTCCTTATTCATTTCTTAAGATTGTGAAAATTGGTCTGGGGCTCCAAAATCCTCGCAAAAGTCCTTCCGTGTGAACTAGGCATAAGTGTATTCAGCTCGATCACATCACTGACAAGACGACGTTCTGTCCCGAAGAGAGAGAGAGAGAGAGAGAGATGAGACGAGGAGGACAAGGAGAGGAAAAGATCAATAAAGAGTTCCCTTTCCGCTCTTTAACTCGGAGACAGACAGACGGACAGCAGGCCGCTATAGATTAATTACTCAGCGGCACTCCTTAACCTCTGTCCTGACACCCGACCTGAACGCCCCCCACCCCACCACACCTCCACCGCCACCATCTCTCAGTCTGTCAATATCATTCATCTGATCTTAGAACCTCCTTCTCTTCAAACCCTTTGCATTGGATCGCTTACCAGAGCAGACGTTTTTTGTACATGGTATGCCACTTTCACAGTATAGGATAACAATGTGACGAAGAATAACTATGTGATTATGTGTGTGATCATGTTATCGTTGTGACAGCTCGTCCACGAGGTGTCTACTGCCCTTATTCACATTTTCTTCTTCTTTATTTCCCTTTATAAAGACCATGAACACCTCTTTCTATAGTACACTTCAGATAACTCATGTCCAAGGTCAACGAAAATAAAGACTCCGGTCCTGATGCAAAACTACTGATATAGTAGATCGACGTATAGGAGTTGAGCGTAAGGGAATGAAATGAGGAAAAGGAGGAATGCGCTTCCATTTTGAACCACTTAGGGCATCGATTTTTTCCTTGTACAAGGCTCCAGCATAAGGTCAAAATTCCAATGACCTCTCCACCCATCCCCCTCCAGCCTTTCCTTCTCTGAGTTTATTTCCACCGACTGAATTTTTCCTCTGTTCCAGTAACTACATCAGAGTAACAATGTGATCCATGGGAATAAATGTTCTATCGTATACAAATAAATCTCTCTGTGACTCTACATACGTATCTGACTGGGATTTACTAGACCGTCTACTGCTGACTGATAACATACTAAATACATTATTTATAACTTAATACAAGACCTGAAGTTACAAATTATAACCATGTTTTGGAGTGAATCATAAGCACAGATTTTTTTTATATCATTTTTTTACAGTGTAGTGCAGGGGTTCTCAAACCTTTTTGTCTGGCGACCCCCAAAAAAGAGTCATAAAGTGCGACCCCATCATTCCGACTCGCCGATATTGGATCTAACAACAGCATAGTTAAGTACACGCACAAACTCTACCTCTAACCTCTGAGTAGTTGGCACCCATGTGATTAGAATTTAATAAAATCATTGCCATCCGTGCTGCATTTGTGCTGATGTGTGCTGTAAATTTTTTTTATTTGTGCCGCTATGGTTTTTGATATATTCAACATCATATTTCATGAGCTGTTATGTACCTTTCCACCCCATCACGGTCCATATTGCTCGATGGGTGACCAAACTTCCTGATTTGTGCATGACCAATTGAAGCTTGTAAATTGAAGTACATACATTTCTATCTTATTGAGATGTATTCCCACGCATGTTGTGCAGAGTCAGCGCAGCAGCAGCTTTTCTGGCGGCAAAGTGTCTCGTCTTCTCCTGCGCTGTCAGGGAGAGGAGCGGGAGAGTGAGTTGCTATGGTTATGAGGACGCTCCGTGCAGCAGTGAATACACACACACACACACACACACACACACACACACACACACACACACACACACACACACACACACACACACACACACACACACACACACACACACACACCACACACATCGCTTTCTATTGGTCTCCCTTATGGAAAATGTTCTTCATTGTGCATCTACTGAATCATTTAACTGAGATTTTAACTTAACTGTAATTATATTTTATGAAAAAATTCTTAAATAATAATTAAAAAAAAAAAATTACAATACATATAATTGTTATTATATGTGCCCCGCTATTAATCCATACCATTGTAAAATAGAAATGATATGCTCATGTATAGCTGAAATGGCCAAGCTTCTATTGACCAGAGCATTTATTTTAATAGAGCAGCTCTGGTGAGATGAGTAGAAAAATGAATCATATTGTTGTAATTCCGTGTTTGTCCACAGGGTGACGCTGCAGGTCAATGTAATGATCCCATAGAAACGTCAACAAGCCTCCTCTGTTAGACAGATAGAGACTCAGAATGGTTTAGGACTAATTGTTGTTATTCCCAACAGGTTTATCCTAAATGTAAGCGATGTCCCATCACTGTGATCAACGATTTTAAAAAGAATTACTTTAGCTAGAGATGATCAACTACATGATAGAACAAAGGCAAATTGTCCAAAAATAACTAATAACATTTTACATATTAATATTTTTAAAATGTTATTTTTACATTAATTAAGGTAAGATTTTCAAGGATGCCCTGAGCTGAGACTTCATCTGAAGTTGCTCCTGTTTCATTGCCAACGCTGAGCCCCCCGGCCAAGTAGGACTAACTGCCCGGCTTTGGGGAGGAACTTCACATTCAACCCAAAATTAAATCTGTGATTCGCTGACACGCCCTAGTTGTCTGGTTTGCAGAGACATGTTTACTAGCATATTCATTTGTATGCCAAATGTGTGTTTGGTATTTCAAAAATACATAGTAGACTGAGTTAGTATGTAAAAAGTACAGAGGTGGAAAATTCCAGGTTTAGAAGGTAAAAGTCCTGCCATGTTTTTGCTCCAGCCACACCCTGATCCAGCTGATTCTATGGTTCATTCCATGGTTGACTCAAAAGCTCGGAATGGAACTTTTTACTTTTCTGAACCCGGATTTTCCGAAGTACCAGGATGACGTACTGCAGGCGTTGAAATATCTAGTATACAAGCACTGCTCACTATGCTGCCCTGCACTGGCATGAATATCCCATAACGCATTGCGACAAGTCACGAGGACAATTGTAGATGACACGTCTAGACAGAAACCGATGGCAGTGGCGGAGCCAGACCTGCGGTATGTCTATATGACAAAGGATTATGTCAGAAAAATAAATTCATCTTAATTTACTGACATACTATTATACGCTAGATAGTACACACATGTGGTCTGTAGTACATATTACATAGAATGTAGTACGTAGATCGCAGTGTGTCAGCGTGTGACTGGAAACGGCAGAGTGAGACCTCACCGTGAAGGAACGGATGAGCAGAGAGGGATGTGAGAGGAACAGAACGAGTGAGAGAACTAAATCAATGCAATCATCCACTTTAGGCTCCTGCCAAGAAATACAGATGCTCGCTCTCTCTGGGAGTGTGTGGCTCTCTGTGGGAGCATGCACTTCTGTACTTGAACAGGAAGTGTGCACAATGCGTGCATGACATCATTTCAATTACACCGCTCTTGAGTTGTGTCACTTTATGGCTATCTAAGCTTCCAGTGAAAAGCTCAATGTTATTTAAAAAAAAGTATTCACACATTACAGTATATTGTGAATGATGGTTGCATCACATTTTATGTTCAAGATTCATTTTTTCTCCAGTCAATGAACCGTGTAAGCTGCATCCTGTTGGTCTTATTGTGATTCAACACACTGGACACATTCAATTATTCTCCCCATTCTAATAATGAATTCAGACGCACTTCAGCTGATTTTTAGCATTGGAATCGTTATTATCATTTCTGAATGAATCTAAATGTCTAAAGAAAAGTATTTGAAATGGAACTCTACAGCACAGTTAGACACCAAAAAGGCAGCTTGAAGCTCCCAGTTTAGAATGTCAGACAGTACCATTAATATTAATGGTACAACTTAATTCAAGATGAGACTAAAGACTACAGTCTAGAGACTAGACAGATGGTTGGGTAATTGGCTGAAGTGAGATAAATGCCCAAACAAAAAGACACTGTCCAAAATACTCACAAAAAGAGACAGTCCACAGATTAATGTTGCTGAACTCAACTAACTAATTGAATTAAGAGATTGAGTTTGTATTTTCTACACACACCGAGGCACTCGTCTCGACTGGCTTCGCTCTCAAATTCTGGTGTGTTCATGGCCTTGGAAAGCGTCCAGCGTCATTAGCACCCACCGCAGTGAAATACCTCCCTAAATTAGAAACCCTCGGCACCATGTCGAAACCTTAATGCTACACTTCCCTGTTAAATTAAGACACGGTTTAGAGTTTCCGCCCCTGAACAGGCAGGTGGTCAACCCTGTTCTGCTTAAGAGCCCCGGCTCTGGTCACTCCACTTCCATGCATACGGATACCAGATCTAGCTGAAGCCACAAAAATAACTTGATGGTTTGACAGCCCAAACCTAATCTCTTACGTGAAATCTGAGTAAACAAATGAAATTAAAAGGACCACGAAAATTTGAGGCCTTGAACACAGAGAAACACCTTGATCTGAAGAGTGTGTCAGAATAAAAATAGAAAGAGAGAAATGTAGACTGGCATCTTAAAAATCAAGCCCGAATCCCCAAAACTGCTGCAGTTGACCGTATGTACTGTATGTACAGTATGCGAGCACAGAGCGGAATATCTTATCTGTTTTAAATTTGAATGGTTGATTTGCATATACCGTATTTGCTTAACCATGACACCACAAAGCCTCTCACAACCATTTAAGCATTGAAGACTGTACTGTACCTGTAAACGTTCATGAACCTCTTCATCCTGGGGTTCCAGCACCATTCTTTTCCCAGACCGGCCCTGCTCATTTTGCTCTAACTCGGGCCGCCAGATTCGGGGTGCCGGCACCAGCCCCCGCCCCCGGCCGGGTCCCGTCGCCGGGCCGCGGCTCTGACTTGGCTTTCCCTCCCCTGGGTCTCGCAGCCCTTCCCTCGCCAGGGTCGCTTTGGACCCGATCTCCACCACTCCTCGCCCCCCTGCCATCAACCCCTCTGGCCCAGCTGCTCGTGCAGCCGGCCTGGACTGACTGAACACCTCAGCCCACACAGACGCACCACACTCCTGAACCACTATCCTACTTATGTCACAGGGATCGAGTTTCCACCAGCGGTACCTGCGTGGCAGGGAGGGGGGCGTTCGCTGAGAACCTGCTCTACTATCATTGACCCACTGACATTTACTGTAACGCTCAATCAATCAATGTGTGTCACACTGACTGGAAAAGTGCTATTGTACTCAGTCTGCCACTCAGAGAAGCTTTTTCCAGGACTTCCCACAGTCAAAGTACAGCCAGACTGCGGAGTGTTAAGCTGACAACTCAGCAGCTAAATCCTTCAAACTCTGAGTTATGACTCTAGTGGCAGGCTTACACTTTTTAATTCATCGACTCCGTACAGTGGAGGTGGAATTACAACACTTCTGTGAGTTGCAGAACAGGGCATCTCGTCCTGTGAGGCTGTAAGGTGTAAAAAGTCCCACTATTTCCTTTACACGCACACACACACGCGTGCAAGAGCCGGTTCACACGTCAGGCTGAAGATGAACCCGCACATCGCCTTGCACTTGCGGTTAATTATTTCCTCGGCTCCGTAGGAGTCTGCACTTTGAGGATGTCAAAGTGCTACACCGGGACTGCGATTAATAACAGCCATGCCACGACACTCTACATATTCTCTCTCACACACACACACACACACACACACACACACACACACACACACACACACACACACACACTTTAGATGTGAAGCCTGTAGCAAAACATGTATTACAAGCGCTACGATAAAGGCATAATCCAAATTATTGCAGGGCCAAGCGCTTGCAAATTTGCAGTTGCAGTTAGCGGTTATTAAGGGCACGTACACAAACATAGTCGCACACCTCGAAATATACACAGCTGCATGGGAACAAAGCTACTGTCTGAGATGGTCGGGCTTAAAGGAGCTTCAAGATCCCAATGTTTTAAACATGGAGACACTCTGAGGGCATGACAGTAGCCTACTTCTGGATTTGCATGTGTGCTGGGGGCCGAAGAGGGGGAAGAACAAGGGAGACAGAGGGAGAGAGAGAGAGAGAGCAAGAGAGAGAGAGAGAGAGAGAGAGAGAGAGAGAGAGAGAGAGAGAGAGAGAGAGGGAGAAAGAGAGAGAGGGAGAAAGCCAGGGCTTTGAGCAATACTAATGCTCAGCTGAGATGAGCAGTCTGACATCAGCGCTACGAGCTTTGGGAATAAACGATGAGAGCTTGAGCCAGAGGGCGCTGCGATGGTTGTTTTAGCAGAATAACCACGCCGACCCCTCTAACTGCTGTGCACACACCAACACATGCACACAAACTTACAGCCACATGTATTCATGGACACATACTGCTTATAATGTATATAATATTTTCAATAACAGATAACATATCCAATACACACAAAGTACATGTCCAAGCCATCAAATATTGACCTTTACACCCAAACTACTGTAACATAGGGAAAGTGGTGGAGGTTTGCACACACACAGACACACACACACACAGACACACACACACACACACACACACACACACACACACACACACACACACACACACACACACACACGCACGCACACACAAAATTAAGACGGAGCTGGAGGAGTCTGCCATTCAGAGGAAAACTAGCGTCAATCAAGTGTCAAGCCAGCCGAGGAAGAAGTATATCAGGCCATGGGTGGAGACACTATTAATAACCCAGCCCACCTTGGAAGTCACACACACACATACGTACACACAGCAGAAACAGAACGTAGGTTAACTTTAAGTTAGAGAGCAGAGAGCATATGACAATGGAAGAGAAGAATGGTGAGAGAGCAGGGGAAGAGAGAAAAGGAGAGAAAACAAAGACGTGGAGATGACAGGAAAGGAGAGGATGAAGAGGGGAGGAGGAAACGGGGAGGTGACAGGAGAGGGGAGGAGAGAAGAGGATAGGAGATAAGATAGGACATAAGGAGATAAGAGTAGAGGTATAGAGAAGAGGAGAGGAGAGGAGAAGCGATAAGGGGAAAGAGGCGGAGGGGAGGAGAGGAGAGAGGAGAGGGAAGGGAGGAGACAAGGAAACGAGTCAAGAGGAGGAGATAAGAGAAGAGGAGAGGAGGCAACGAGGAAAGGAAAGGGAAGAAGAGGCCTATCCTAAAAACTGTGGCCGGTGTGGCTGCTTTGGGCTCGGACGGCAGGAAAGGGTTTGGTCACACGCAAACCCCACATGACCCATTTCCTCCAAACGAGCCCTCTTAGCCCCTCACCCCAACACCACCCCTCGGCGGAGCGGAGTCAGTGGTGATGGCAACATGCATGCCTCATTCCCTGCACCCATCACCGCCATCTTCATCTTCATCATCTTCTTCATCATCAACGCCGATGACACAACTTCATAACAAGGGGTTTGGTGGGGGTGGCAAGAGGAGGAGGGGGAGGGGGGCATTCCGCTTGAGGTAATATCATCATTGGGTGGGGCAGGGGTGGTCATGCGGATGACATGAAAAAAACAGAGCTATCATGAGATTGATTTGGCACAGCCATGTTTTTTTTTTTTTTTTGATGTTTGTGTTTCTCCTCTCCCTACTAATCCTGACACCACACCTCCACCTGAGACGTAGTGGCAGAAACAGAGAAAGGAAGAAAGTCTGTTCGTCGTGATTGTATGAGAGCGACCGAAAAAGAAAAAAGTTAAAGTAAAAACATGAGAAGAAGAAGAAGAAGAAGAAGAAGAAGAAGAAGAAGAAGAAGAAGAAGAGGAAGGAGGAAAAAAAAACAAGGGAAGTAGAAGTCATACTTTTAGCAACGGCGTTTCGGAAGACCGGACTTTCTTGGGAGATATCTGTGAAGAGAGCAAGAGAATTATTTTCTTGTTCCCCCCTCTTCAGAGATATCTCCAGTGGTATATTGCTGTTCTAGAGTTTTAGAGAACGTCTCAAGGGATATCTCATTGTCTCGTTCCTCGTCGGATCCTAAAATCCTAGTAGCCTAGTACAATTAAAGCATCTTGCATTGAACTGATGCACTGAACTTTTTGCTTTCAATGTTCTCAAGCTGCACAGAGCTTGCGGATGGGATTCAGTGCTGCACTGTTCAAATCCGATAAAAAATGATCTATGATCAAATATTGAAGCTACCGTGTTTATGACGTCCGTATCATTTGGATACATCATGGCCGACACGGGCGGGCACAAGGCGATTGGCCCACTGGGGGGAGTGAGGGCAGGGGGTTCGGCCAATGACAAGTAGCAGAGACAGGAGAAGAGAAGTCCCGTCCTAAGTTGGAAAGCGGTTAAAATATGGTAGAAACCAGTGTTCGCCAACATGTAAAGCCTGGTAAAGCTTAAACAAGTCAACCCCCCCCCTGAGCGCTGCATCCCAGGGACAGGTGCAAAACTGAGATGCAATTAATATACAATGATTTTCTATTTTGTTTTTAATGTGTGGGTGTCTTACATAAGCTGTGGTCCTCACTCATAACGTCAGGGTATATCACTAGGAACAACAACACATCAGAGGAGACACTCAGAAGGTTCAGAGACAAGGGGGAACGCACACAATCAAGAGGGAAGGGAAGATGGGTAATTCAGGCGAACATGCATTGGAAAAAAAACACGGCTGGGTACTGTTTCAAAAAAGATACTGATACCTTGACTTAGATACCAGTTGTTCAGTGTCGCTATCTTTGTATCTTTTTTCATATCAGAAACGATGTAAACGTCATATTATACGAAGCTTATAACATGAGCTCAAAAAAATGCAATTCTTCACAAAAATGAAATTACATGACACATTTACTTACCGTACATAACTTCAGTTTTGTTTTGGGCTCACTGACAGCGGAGAGGTCACCTAGTTAGGTATTGAAATTTGGCATCGACTGGCACAGATTTTCTGTCTTGAACGCAACAAGCGTATTCAGTTTCACTACCCAGCCTGTCGATTTGTTTCTTCGCCAAAATTTGAAACAACTGTTTGTTACAATTTCATTCAATATATTATGTTCTGTAATGTAAACTGCAGTACGGGGCCATTTGTGTGACTGCATAGAGTAGTGGAAAATTACCCATTTTCCCACAGGATAGACACAAGCGAGTTAAAACGTGTAAATGGATAGTGACAAAGTGGGTAAGTGGAGAGCAGAGCAGTCGTACACAGAGAGGAAGGGAGCGGAAAGAGAGGGGGTGGGTGGATGGATCAAACGAGATGGTGTCATACAGAGCTGAGAGCCAAGGTGGAGGGCAGAGAGAATGAACAGATGAGGGCAGCGGATAAATGACTGTGGAGAGGAGAAAACGTTCCAAGATGAAGAGACTCGTCTATAGAGAGAGACTAGTGGACAGTGATTAGGGAAGTGAGTCAAACAGACAAATAACACGAAACAGTGAGAAACAATTTTCACGCGACACAGTGGAGACGTGGGTGGAGCTATTGGTACCGAAAACATTTCTAAAACATTTTTAAAACAGTAATTTAGTATCACAGAAGTATCTTATGTGAGGGAACTACACAATGGGATCATGTAATGGCTTCCAAACTTCACAATTTTGTCAACTTTCTTTCTGAAGAATGGTGTTTTCCATGCAAAATGCAATAATGCATAAATGCATGTTTAAAGAGCCTAAATTGTTCAGTATAGCCACATCCACATCTCCAAGCTACGTCAAAAACGATGAAGGGCATTTGAGTTTGGAGACAGGGTCAAAGACACACAGGTACAGAAAACCATAACAGTGTTGTGTCCAGCTCAGACGGGTAAGTGCACCAATGTCGCCCACAGTAGGGATGCTCACGATGGATCAACAATCTCACTATCCTTCAGTGTTCTATTAAGTTGATTGAATTTAACTCGTGAAAACAATCGTTGATCCATGAGTGCCACAAGGAAACATGTCATGTTTACACTTGGCCACCAGAGAAAGCTGTAGAGAAAAGCCGCATGGGCACCCGAATACCTTCTGGTTTTAGTGATAGAGTAGCACTAACTGTTAAAAATACCTAAAACCACAACGCTATCAGAATGCGTATACTAAGCCAAAATAAGCTTGTACTGTTTGTCTTGACAAACATCACACATTAAGGCGTAAAAATGATTATGTAAATGATGCCATTTGTATGTTCCCCTTACTCCTTCTGTGGCACAAACTACAGTTGGCCTTTTACCTATCCGGCAGCAAGACACTCTTTATTGTTTTCCTTCTGAGGAAATAATGTCTATAAAGTCAGCGTGCATGCTTCAGTTTGTTGCGGAAATAGGCTCTGCAAAAAATTGGTTTCTTCACTTCATATTAGACAATCGAATCATTGCATTTTGTTTAAATGCCTTCACAATGTGAGTAAAACACAAATGCACCGCGACTACACCGCCACCGGAATTATTCAAATGGAATGACTATTTGATTATTCATTTATTTATTTAAAAGGCTATTTTCGCTAAATATTCTTTTGGAAGACATGCATCCCTCCTCCACACTGTACCTTCATAGGCGCAAGCTGGATGGGGGTGATGTAGGAGGGGTCAACCATGGGCTTCGGCCGGTTGGCAGTGTCCGCCAGGAGGCTCTGCCATTGCTGCGGCAGCCCCGTGAACTTCTGCTCCCGCGGGTCGAAGCCTGTGTGGACCCGGTGCTCAAAGTTTGATGGAGCCGAGATCTCCAGCCGCTTCTTCTTCTTCCCAAACATGCTGGAAAACCCGGACAGACCTGGCAAACGCGCAAAGAAGGGCACATTGTTCATGTTGTGCTAAACGTGACATGATATTTTAAACATTAATGGTACATGTACAGAAGGGGAAAGATTAAACATTACACAAGACAACTGCAGACATTGTTTACAGTTTTTGTATAGCAATGGCAGCTATACAGAAATCAGTCATGCCTTTATATGCCAAAGTGATCTTGTCACTTTTAATGTAAATAACATTAATCAAAATTATATTAAAGTTATTGTGACTACTGTTCATATTTTTGAAAAAATACATTAAACCTTGAGATGTGTCTACGCTGAAGCCATTGAGGGGGCATTTGGTGTATGCTAACGCTAGGTCCCTAATACAAAGCAATAGATAACAGAGTTTATGATGCACCAAGGCTAGATATCTGGCACTTACATGGTTAATATTTGACCAATAAGGCCATTTGTACCCAAAGTGTCAATCGGTACTAAAGGCCCCAACTACTGCAAAATGCTGATATAATTGCCGCTATCACTGCAGAAAAACAAAATCAACGTAAATTTCTTCTTACTTGCTTCAAAAATCTGCACTGCATGATTCAGAACCGAATATGTGAATATTAGACAAAACTTTTACAACACAAACGCTACATCAACCCTAACACGTTACATCAGCACCGTTGTGCCGCGAGAGCATGTGAGTTCACGCCAAACAAGTATTTTGGTGTGTTCTGATTGTCTATCACCCACTACATCCCGTCAAATCTATTGACCTGGAACACGTCCAGCATGTGAGTATTTTGCTGCTATGTGAGCATAAGGAAAAAGAAGGAAAAACATTTCACATGAGGAACTTTAATGTTTTTGGAGTTCAGTTTGGCTTTAAATGATGGAAAGTTCATGGCTACAGCTTGATGATCCCTGAATGAACGCTAATCCATTGGGTCTAATTCCACATTACACAGAATAAATGAATGCATACATGATATCTTATCCTAATGAAAACTACTTTTAAGTTTCAATAGTAGAAATAATGCTCAGCCTGGTTCTTGTAGCAGAACTTAACCCCCACCTTCACCTGAAAACCCTGAAGCTTATACTCCATCTATTTTTAGACTGTGTGTGTGTGTGTGTGTGTGTGTGTGTGTGTGTGTGTGTGTGTGTGTGTGTGTGTGTGTGTGTGCTTGTGCCCGCTGCTATGTGAGGGTCTGTCACATTAAACGATTCAAGGAAAAACTACTACACACGAGGGTGCTTTCAAGTTTTGACAGAAGTGGAGTTCAGCGTGGCTTTAAATGATCGAAGGCTTCTGCTGCTTTTTCTGAAGCTGTCAGTTTCCATCGAGAATCCTTTAAAATCCTTGATCTCAATGGAGGACCTTAAACGTCTCCATGGAAGTGATGATGCATTTTAATGCTGCTACGTCATTCAGCCATAGTAATCATCGTGCTAGGGGAATTCATCCTACTGCATGGAGATGCATAAATACACCTGTCAGAAAAAGCATTATAATGTTTCCTTTCATAATCAACGCTTGAATCCAATGCTGAGCCTTGCAGATCCATAATGTGAAATAATGTATGGTAAAGAATGTACTCTACAGAAAAAAACATTTAGGTGATAGTATACCTTAATACTGATAATTTCACAATATTTTGCGGATTACTACTAGTGCTTTCATAAGATATTTAGAAACTTTAATGCAGGCTTTCAACTATATCACAATATTGCGATAACCAAAATCCCAGACAATATCTAGTCATATATAACAATACATTATTATATCGGTGGACTGCACTAAATGCTTGCTCAGTGCCAGTGCTTCCGTACAGTCCTCCTCAGTGTCTACCATCCAACCTCCACTATCACCACTAAAAGTGATCCTAAAAAAGGTTTAAAATATGGGAAAGTTTACTCGGTGCCAATGTCAGTCCATTAATCAAAATGACACCATATTTTATTATTTGGTTTGTGCAAGATATGACCGATATGTGTTTCCTCTCTGTTGTGTATGAGGATAGTTTGTGAGGTCACAGCGGCCGAGGCGGTGACATCCTTACTACGATATGTTTTGCTTTTTGCAAGACAAATCATCATTTTGTTATATGTGCTGCTGACCCACGTCAAAGGGCTATTGTGTGGAAGTCTTGCTGCAGAATGGCTACGCTGAAGGACGCCTGGCAGAGCGGCGCCTAGACAATAGCGACCAAAGTCTCCAGGAAAATTGTCAATCTGGTGACTGTTGAGATTGTCCCCGTGCATAAAAAAAAAACAACACGGAGGCATGATGAGGGTGTTGATTTCGTGGTGAAAGCACCCTATTATTTGTACTTTCTCTGGGAGACATTGTCCCGGGGGAGAGACAGAGTGATCCTTCTTCCTCTCCTCCCAACCCTCCTCCCCTCATGATTCTCTGCGTTTGCTTCTGACCTTTCTCTGCCTTTCTTCCTTTCTCTCTCCCCGTTGTTGCTGTGTCACAAATACTCTCCGTTCCAGAGCAAACCACTCAGAGACATAGACACATGAAAGATAGATAGATAGATAGATAGAGAGATAGATAGATAGATAGATAGATAGATAGATAGATAGATAGACAGACAGACAGACAGACAGACAGACAGACAGACAGACATAGATAGATAGATAGATAGATAGATAGATAGATAGATAGATAGATAGATAGATAGATAGATAGATAGATAGATAGATAGATAGATAGATAGATAGATAGACAGACAGACAGACAGACAGACAGACAGACAGACAGACAGACAGACATAGATAGATAGATAGATAGATAGATAGATAGATAGATAGATAGATAGATAGATAGATAGATAGATGGATAGATAGATAGATAGATAGATAGATAGATAGATAAATAGATGGATGGATAGAACTGAAGCACTGTCTTTATAGTAGTGCTAAAGCCAATTCACCTTGACTGGTAAACAATCCTCTTTGGCATCAAAGCCTGTGACCACAACACGATTATCTGAGCTATTCAGGCCTTTAAATAAAATCTGTATACATAGCTACACAGAATTAAGGTTCACAATGCAATATATAATGATAAATTAAAGGGGACCTATTATGCTCCTTTTCGACAAGTTAATGTAGGACTCTGAGGACCCCAAAACATGATTTTGATGCCTCTAAACCATCCTGTTCCAGGACGCTCACTGTTCCAGTGTAAGGTTTACTGATTTCACCTAATTTCACCATCAAAATCTGGTTCTGAACAAATTTGAGTTGAGAAATAAGAAATCCAGTTGCTGAATCTTCACTCATATTAGATCTACAAGGCCTCAAGGCCTCTGCATACAAATACTCTGTGTTGTATGCCCAGCATGCGACAGAAGCACAGGTTTAAAAAAAAAAAAAATGACACGTCCTCACTTAAAAGTTTGTTCTGACTTTTTTTTGGTTTTGTTTGAGGAAACGCACAGGGGACTGCACGCCATAGCCTACATTCTATGTGCTAGTAGTGTGGAAATTTCTTGTTTCTAAGATGCATCAGCATGCAGACGTGGATGATTCTGCATTGATTCTGCAGTGACAGAACATAATCAGGAGTTTGGAAATATAATGAAAAGAAAACAACAACCCTACCATAAATTTCTAATTAACAGATTTTCTTGTGATTAAAATAACAGCCTACAGCCCGGGTTCGGCTGGACCATAAAGTGGTAAAGTTACGGCGCTCACGTAGTAACGTCGCTCTTTTGCTTTGCTTTTGAATTGTGGGATTGTGGGCATTCATTTTATATGTCGATAGATATGGCGGTGAGAGGCAGAGATCAGCAGCAAGCGATAAAAAAACGCACCCAGTATTTTGAAAGCAGACATCTGGGAGCATTTCGGAGTTTATTAATTTCCTAGGAAGCACGAACTGGAAAAGACGCACGCTGTGTGTAAAATCTGCCTCACAAAAATGTAATACTTTGGTAATACGACAAATTTGAGGAACCACATTAGCCATTTTCACCCTGAGCTAACGTCTGCAACCGTAAAGAATACAGCAAGCCCAGCTAATCAGCCGAGAATTGGGGAGGGGCTGACACCTTTGCCATCCAACTCCGAGAGAGGGAAGAGAATCACCCAATCTGTGGCAGCTTTCATAGCTAAGGATCTTCGGCCTTATTCGGTTGTAGAGAACACAGGTTGTAGAGAGCCCCACCTGCTGAACACCCTGGAGCCACGGAATCAGCTCCCATCACAAAGTCACTTTTCAGAAATGACTATACCTGCGATCTACAGCAAAACCAAAGCCCGGGTAATGGATACCTGATTGATTGATTAAAGCTGATTAAAGCTGATTAAAGCTACTCGAGGACTGGCAGCTTTTATCGCATGGGCTGCAAACGAGTGCCGATTATCACAGCCACACAGGTTCTCATCTGGCCGAGCTACTGTTTAATGTCGTGGAAGAATGGCAGCTAACGATAAAGATGTAATGTTGGTAATGGACAACACATGTAACATGGTAGTTGCAGCGCAAGTCGGACAATTCGCTCATATAAAATGCTTCACTCATACGCTGAATCACGACGGGTACTGAAACTACCCACGGCCTGCGGGCTTCTGGGCAGAATCCTATGGATATCAACATTCTTCCGCTACCGCGAACCACCATCTGCAAGTAAAACAGAAACTTCTTGGCCTGCCAAGTTATAAACTGAAAACTGACGTTGCCACCAGGTGGAACAGTGCATATGAAATGGTGGAGAGGTTTTTCTAACAACAACCTGCCATTTGTGCCACCTCGCTGCCTGTCTGAGCAGAGGAGAGTCCGACCTCTGCACTCTCAACAAAAACAGATTTGTCAAATGCAGAGGATGTTGAGAGGACATTAAAACCAATGAAGGATGCCACTACATTAATGTCAGAGGAGAGCAATCCAACGGTTTGTCTCATTGCTCCATTAAAGGCACAACTCCTCCAGAACATGACGGACACAATTGGAGACTCACCAATGATCCAAGAGCTCAAGCATGCCATCGAAGCAGATCTCCTTAACAGGAACAACAGTGAGGCAGAAAAGAACATCCTTCATACAGCCCTGGATCCCCGTTGTAAGGGAGTGCCCTTCCTCACAGAGGAGGAGATCTACAGAGGAGTTACTACAGAGGCAGCATCCTTGGAGGTAATTTCACAATGTTTTCTGTAAAACTGTATAAATTAAAACAAACTTAAAATTGGCATTACAAAATTAAGTAGCTTCAATGAGTGAAAAGTCTTACAAGACTGAAAAAAACAGTTATTCAAATAGATGTGAGCTGCTGCATTGACTGAGAGAGTGCTAACTGCTGGCTTAATTCTATTAATTCTTTTGTTCAACCACAGAATGAGAGGACAGAAGCGGACAAAGCGCCTGGGGGAAGAGGAACTCGAGAAGAAGAAACGCTGCCCATGGAGAGAGGCCTACATGCCCCACTGCTCCCAAGAGAAAGGCCTCATTGCTGCTCGTGAGTTTGCTGGGACATGCTTTCACTGAAGGTACCGTACAACCGAAGACCACCAGGGCCAGGGCTGAGGAGGAAATGGAGAGATTGTGTAAAGCCCCATCTCTGCCTCTCACTGAGGATCTTTTGAACCGGTGGCATGTACATGAGGTCACATTTCCTCTTCAGGCTGTCGAAGAGATACTTGTGTGACCCAGGTACAAGCGTGTCTGCAAAAGAGAGTTTTCTCAACTGCAGGAGATGTGGTCACTGCAAAAAGAAGCACTCTCAAACCAGAACATGTGGATCACCGAGTGTTCTTACACAACCTACCTACAACCTACAGATTCCCCAATGCTGAGCAGTGAGCAATTTTCTACTTGTTAAATTTTACTTCTACTGAAAAGGGCAAAAGGTACATTTACATTGATACTGGGATTTTATATTTTCATACAAATATGGGTATGCTCGGCCTATACCATTTATTTTGGTTTACAATTTCATTTAATGATAAGACATTTATGTTAAAACCTTGATACAATTTTCTTTAATGACAAAGTACCACATAAATATATGCTATCTACACTATACACACTACACTATACAAACTACTTAACAGTTTCTATTTAGTATTTACTGTTACAGTCCTGTTGCCTGCTGTCATGTCATAGAGCTGCTATGTTTTTATTTATTTGTTGGTTTATTTAACAATGTAACGTGTGAGCTGAAAATATAGGTGGGCTAGGCCTACACCAATTATTTTGGTTTACAATTCAATTGAATGTGAAGACATACTTACATTTAGATTTGTGTTTTTATGAACAAGGACAACAGCTGCTATGTGATGTGGAATGATATTTGAAAGCAGTTTCGAAATAAAGAGGGAGTTTCGATTTATCTGACTGCTTGTTAATTGATGAAAAAGTACCCATATGCAGTAATATAGAAAATTGAGGATGCGAGTACAAGGTGAGGACAATAAATACATTTCAAATAAAAACACAGGAAAACCGGCATGGGGGACGTACGCCACAGTACTCCCCTCCAATTCTCTGTGTTAGGTTTTTGTTTTTGATTTCCATACAAGTAAGAAACTAAGGAAACAAAATAAATCCAAAGCTTTCTCTAAATCCCTGTTCAGCATGAACCCTGCGCTGCATCTCAAAGTGCCATTCAGAGCTTCAACTGATTATAATACTGTAACATTCTAGATGGCGGAAGAAGCCAGATGGTTGTTATTACACACCAGTGGCGTAAGTACCGACGGAGCTAGGCTCTTCCCTCTTCACTAGCCCTTACTTAGGGGATCCCGGTTAGTTAATTTTCCGGCGGCATGGTGGCTCAGTGGTTAGCACTGTTGCCTCACAGCAAGAAGGTCCATGGTTGGATTGCCAGCCCTTGCGGGTCCTTTCTGTGTGGAGTTTGCACGTTCTCCCTTTGTTTGTGTGGGTTTCCTCCGGGTGCTCCTGTTTCCTGCCACCATCAAAATAAATGTATGTTAGGGGTTAATACTCCTGTTAGTGCCCCCGACGAAAGCACTGGTAAAAGAGCTGGAGATGGAGTTGGCTGCCCACTGCTCCTAGGTATAGGATGGGTCAGACTAATTTTGTTGTACCCTACTTATACAATGACAATAAAGAAATATGCTGTTCTATTATTGAACGAAACAAAAAACACAGTGAAACACATTATAACTGATAATAGACAATACTCCAATGCATCCAGGGTTATTAAAATATGATATTATATATTTCTATATCAGATCCATAATATATTACATATAATTATATCTAAATGTCATAAAGTACCAAATATACTTGGGATTCCCTAGTCTTTTAAGAAATAAATCTATTTGAAGGTAAGCAAAGACAGACAGACAGACAGACAGACAGACAGACAGACAGACAGACAGACAGATAGATAGATAGATAGATAGACAGACAGACAGACAGACAGACAGACAGACAGACAGACAGACAGACAGATAGATAGATAGAGAACGGTACCATGTGTAAAAAACAACACAGAAATTTTGTTTCCATTTCTTTTCATTTTTAGCTATTTTTTGTCCTGCTTACATAACAAACGCCCTTTCCACAAGTTCCTCCTCCCTCTCCCTAAAAAAATAATCATCAGACATGTAAATCCATCCAATCCTTTGCCCAGTTTCCTCCTCTCTTCTATAGGTTCTGCCAAGCCGACGGTCTCTTACACGGAACAGACATTCCAGCAACCCTCTCCCATTGGCCACTCGCCAGCTAAACCACCACCACGAAAATTTGCCCAAGGTGTCCGGCCCTCGCTGCTATTTCTGGCAGCCTTTTACACAGTGTCCTCACGCACCATGCAACAGCAGCGGTTGCATCCACTTCGCTGATTAGAAACGACTTTCCCAAAATAAAATAGAATAAGACAACACTGTGGGTGAAGCTTCCGGCTGCAGGAGGAACGCTCGAGTGTACAAATCCGCCGCACTGTTGATGTCTGCTTTCCCTCAAGTGAGATGAACACACAGAGCTCATCTCACCACCGTCCCCCGATGATTACTTTCTATTACACCTCAAATCCCTGAATGGACCCTAATCCTTAGGGTTTAATTCCACGTTGCTGCAAATAAATGAATGCGGACAAATATGTAACATGATATTGATATCGTATCCAATTGAAAACTACCTTTAAGCAGCCATTGTAGAACAATGCTCAGATCGGGTCTAATGGCAGGACTTAACCCCCACCTTCAGCTGATGGTGAACACCCTGGAGCGTATACTGTATGTATTTTTAGACTGGTGCGTTTATGTATGTGTGTGTGCATCTACGCAAGTGCAAGCGGTGTGTGTGTGTGTGTGTGTGTGTGTGTGTGTGTGTGTGTGTGTGTGTGTGTGTGTGTGTGTGTGTGTGTGCGTGCGTGCGTGTGTGTGTACGTGTTTGGTCTGTCAGCAGACATAGCAGTGATGGAAACCTCTGACCTAGATGGTGTGTCTTGAGAGTGAGATGATTAAAGCTAGCAGGGCTTAAGTCCAGCAGGCCAAGCCCAACTGCTAAGAGAACGAGCAACACACACACACACACACACACACACACACACACACACACACACACACACACACACACACACACACTTACACACACACACACATATAGTATACACTTGTGTTTTCACAATCACACACACACACCACTAAGCACATGTAGGACAGCAGATGGAGATGAACATACAGCAACACACATAGCTACAAATTGCAAAACACTGATTTTTCTTGAGTAGCGCTTTAAAGGTAAACTATAGTATTTTTTTAACCATTGGGAATCAAACCAAGTGATTTGCATCCGACTGAGGCAATCGCAACCAAGGTTGCCCGGTTACCCATTTTCCCAGTTGCCCCATTGCAAAAAAGCCGGCTGAAGCTATTCTCCCAATACTCAATATCAATTTAAAAGATTATGAATCCCAATAATCGCAAAAATAAGGCGTAGGTTGGAAATTCTTTCCTTTAAAAGTTTTCCTTTAAATGCGGCATGGACTCCACTGTGCACTGATGCAGTCTGGGGCCGGAGTAAGAAGCCCTTTAGGTTTCAGAGTGTGATGGACTTTAACCGTAGCGGCCTCTGCGAATTGCCTCCACCGATCGGCCAAAGAAACCACTTAATGCACAGCTTCTCTTGGCTGCCACACAAGCACCTCTCCGGTTTTAATTTATGGGCAGGGTGTAAAGCACTTTGCAAACTTTAAAATTAATGCCTTGAAGGTTATTCTAGCATAGAGGAACAATGTCACCGTGCTGAAAAACTGTTCCTCGCAGAGATTACCCTCACCCTTTCTCATTTCAAGTTTTCACAAAATGTTCTTTTTACGAACAGCCTGTCCTACCTCATAGTAAGGGCTGAATGATATTTTTTTTAAAAAGCAATGAGTTATAAACGAAGCACTGACGATATGACATCCGATACCAGGACAGCTGCATGAAACTCTCTTTAACTGTGGCCATTACCACTTTGGTTTGCAGCATAGCAGGATATTAGTGAGTGTGTACCGTAATTTGTTATGTGATAATAATATGTGCTGCGAAATTCCCTGAAAATAAATGAATGGAATGAGGTGTGCATTGTGGCCTTCATAATGTTGGTGGTTGTTGTTTAATGCAGAATCCTCTGGCTTTTACAAGTTTGGAGTTAGAGTTCTCTGTCGTTCTACACCAAATATCAGTCGTATTTGTGGCATTTCCTTCAGTTAAAAAGCATTTCCAATATATTCTGTGAATGCCAACTTGAAAAAAAGTGTGAACCAATAGCTTATCAGCTTAAAGACATTGTCAGACTAAGTACACTAACTGCATTAGCATCAACTTTCTTTGTTGAAATAAATGCTCATCCCAAACCTGGGATGGCCTGACATCCCTTGCGCAAAAAATAAAGATGCTAAGTTGCACAAAGACGGACGTGCACACAGACAGACGTGCGCACATATACTCATATATCATGTTTTTACATGCAATTACATAAACATTGGCACACAATTATTCACACAAGACACAAATATAAATGAGCATATTACCAACACACAAACACACACACACACACACACACACACACACACACACACACACACACACACACACACACATACACATACACATACACATACACATACACACACACACACACACACACACACACACACACACACCAAAAGGGCCTGCTATTCCCAGGGCAGAGATCCTGACTCCCAGGCTGATTTGTCTCTTAACCATCTGTCACCATCGAGTCTCTGCAGGCGTTTTCCCCTTTGCCTGACCACATCACCGCGGTAGTGATGCACCCATGTCACTATCTTGTGTGTTTTTAGGCCTACACCGGTGTGTCACTCTTTTCTAGGGATGGACCATGGACTTGGACCATCGGTTATTGGCCCAAGACCAGGCTAAAATAAAGCATCCGCATCACAGGATACCTCTGTCGCTAGAGCCTTATCCAACATATCAGATATTATACAAAGTGACTTTTTTTTTGAAACATAGAAGAAGTTTTTCATGGTTTTCAACAAACGGTTTAAGTCTAACCTGTTCTATAAGTAATGGATCAGATCAGGAGTAGAAATCAGTAGGAATTTGTAATAAGTGACATTGGTCCGTCACTAATACATACTGTACATCCCTATATACCGATGCAGGCATTTAGTGCAAGTCCACCACAAAATGAGAGTAGAAATCTGGAAGTCAAATGTTGACCCTTCTAAAACCCGAAACCGCTGGCGTTTCATTGCAGTCTCTTATTATTCGTAGGACTTCTGGTGCGCAGCCATAATCTCCTATCAAGTTACAGTATATAAGTGGTTAAATGAAGAAGTGTACGTTACTTCCAACTGTGTTCCCAGGCTTTCTCCTTAATAGATGAGAAAGAACGGAACGAGGTCTTTGATCCCTTTGTCGAACACACACACACACACACAAACTCATTGGCCTGTCTTATTGTCAATCGACATGTCAAACGAATTGCGTAGTCAGGACAAACGGTAAATGGTCCTGACTACACAAGTGCCTTCCCTTTCTGATGATATGGTTTTTTTTTAAACAAAGACACTGCAGTGGATTTTCTAAATTTGATGAATCGTACAAGCTTGGGTTATATTTGTTTAATACTGCCTCTGATAGCTCTATAGTTGAATGTGAAGTTTGACGGTTGTAATGGGTTTCTATGGACTCCGGTCGCGAGGTTTCGCACAAGATGTTTGCAAGATTTTCTGTGGCGGTTTTTCACCTAATAAGTCTTCCAAGCCATCTTTTAACTCGAAAATGCCGACCGACATTCACAGCCAATGCCGGCCTGCTCCAGCAATGTGATGTCAGCTTCACATTCCCTAGAATATCATAATTCCCCTTTCTTTTTGTTTTCTTTTTCGTTTCCCTGGAGAATGGAAACAATGGGAACACCGGCCAAGAATTCTTCAACTAGTACTGATAAGCCAAGATGATCAGGGTCCTTGGGCAAGACACAAAAGATGTGTTGTCAAGCCAGGCTGATTGGACATTTAGCAGTAACAACACAAACATAGTCCTCAGATAATTCTTTGTGAAACCCAAATCAATGGAGGTGAATTGTCTCGTTAGATGGGTGCATCCCTAGTCAAAGCATAAACAATTGCACTGGACTTAAAAACGCTGAGGTTAACATGTACTGTAGTGCACTAGGTCTCTGTGTCATGCATGTCTGTTTGTGACTGCTTTCCCATGCACATGTCCATTTGCATGTATGTGCTGAAGTGTAAACAATGTATGTGTGTGTGTGTGTGTGTGTGTGTGTGTGTGTGTGTGTGTGTGTGTGTGTGTGTGTGTGTGTGTGTGTGTATCCATGTGTGGGCATGTGCGTTTTTCGTCGGCAATGCATTTCTGCGACACAGTTCCTAACTGGGTTAAAGCGTACCCTCTAACTGCAGACTGTGTGTGTGTGTGTGTGTGTGTGTGTGTGTGTGTGTGTGTTAAAAAAACACATTAATTTTGTATCCCTCAGATTCTAACTTAGAAAAATAATTTGGTATTTGGGGCACAGAGCGCTCATTGGTGCACAAACATGCTAATAGATTTCATACATAATTTAAAATTCAACATGAAAAGGACACTAATTTCTAGAGAGGAACAAGAGGAGGGAGGCACGATGTGCTTGTCTCTCTTTCCCACTACGAGGCAGAGAACGCTTTGCCAATTCAGTTAAGTCAAATTTTGAAGGAAAAAAAAAGACTTGTTTTTGCCCAAGTCGTCGTCTTCCACTGCTGGAGTTAAAGCCAGTGTCCTTGAAATGCTGTTTCACTCATCAACAGTCCAGTCCCTCCAAGATTTGCAATCAAAACCTGCTTTTTTCAAAACCTGCAATGTCATTTGCAAACTTTTATGTGTTTTTCGCAGGAAACTTGTGGAAATTGTCCAAATTTGGAACTCAAAGAAAAGTTTTTTTCTTAACTGCTACCAAGGAGCAATGAATCAATGAATCAACCAAGCAATTCATCAATCTGAACTGTTCTCGTTAGGCGATAAAATCAGGACAACCTTTAATAACACAAATAAATGTATAACACTGGGATTATATCGAAAAATAAATACATAAAACTCCACCTAAAACATAAAACTCCACCTAAAACATCAAACAAGCCTGCCAAATCTCTAAAAACAGAAGCAGCAATCCAACTCTAGCAAGATTGAAAGTGTTCACAGTGGAACCCGTCGTCGTTTCTGTTTTTGCAAACACGTCCTGCGCTGCTCTGCTCTGTCCCGTTTGCATGGACTTGTTCTTTTTTTACACTTGTTATTCTCCTCAGATGATTTAACTGGTTTCGAAAAAGGTGTCTGCATGGACATGCAGATTCTATTCCCCATAGATGTATTTCAACAGCACTAAACAACTTGGGCTAACTGGAGTAGCTTTTTTTTGTGTTTCGATAGCAGGGTGTATACAGCCATGTTGGAAAGTTTGTGTCATCACAGAGTCCCAACTTTGAAGTCTTTACTGTCCTCATAATGCATGTTGCATTATTTAGTTTTCGTTGAACTCAGCTGGGAAATGTCTACCAGCGATAGTTCCAAATCATTCAATCACTCATCTGAGAAACAGCACGCTTACCTGGCAGAAGACTCACTGTTTCCTTCAACCAATCAAAGTGCTCGGCATATGCCATGGTGAGATATTCCGATAAATGTTCAGAGGATGGAAGGTTGATTTGTTGTGAAGCACGCACTTCAATTTTACCCCACTCATCTATCAAAGGAAAATGAGGAGACTTGGCCAGACCCTTGATACACAGCTCACAGACTAAACCCAATCTTCAATGAAGACATCCGATTGACAGCTCAGGTCAGCTCCAGGCCCCTGTTCGGTCCCTGGCGAAAAAGGTAGCGGCACTGCCCCGCCTGTGTTATGACTGGACTGTCCCTGCCTGCACACTCTGATAACTCCCAATGGGAGATGCGCCGGGCACCAAAAAGTGCCGACGACAGCAGCCCGGGTGAAGGCTCAGCCAGACAGCCTAAGCCCGGACCCGTCCCATTTCACTGTCACGGCCTAGTTTCCCTCAGCCCCAAACCAACGTCCTCCGACCTTTGCTGTTCACTGCGGCAACAACAGAGAGTTTGTGTCCTCTTGTTGACCCGAATGCAACTGTGCATGCAACATACCTGCGTAAAAACACACATCCAAGCGAAATCACACACATTGCTAACACATGGTCACCAACACAAATTTCCCACGCAAACATTAACAGGAATGCTCAAAAGCAGCAACCTGAAGGTGATGTCAGCGCATGAGGACTTCCTCGTCGACCGTTCGCCCTGACTGATTCGGAAGGCGGCTGACAGAACGAAAAGGGAACACAAGGGGGACGGACGGAGTGGATAAAAAGAGAGAAACAGCTGGTCTGGTTAGTCATTGTGACAGTTTCTGGCTGATATCAAACCCACTGTAGGCAGTGGCAACCACAGTCAACCAGCAAACCAAGAAAGAAAAAAACACACACTTGCTCCCTCACATGACCACAAGAACGCCACACACTTACACACAGCGTCAAGGCACACAACTATTCACCAGAAAGTACTTTATTCCATTATTGTTCAGATAATCAGAGGAAAGAATGTGAAAATATATCAATATATGTCACAATTATCTTCCAATATCAGGGACCAAAGCAAACTTTTCAAAGTGGTCGCCAAGTTGGCAACCATGCATCAGCTGCTGGCTGCCAAGACTGACAAAATGGTTGCCAAATTCTAATAATTTTCATATTTCAATCTTCAATCTCACTTGTTCCACCATTTCTGGCAGTGCTTCAGGATAATTAATTTTCATTGGTGGAAGTCTGGTATACCATGCTTACTTTTATTTTGTTACACATGAAAAGTAGTTGCCAAAGGGGCAACCAGTCCGCACAAGATGGTTATCAATGGCCCAAATCTGACTGTCCGGGCAGATTGGGCGGCCATTGTTGTAGGGCCTGAAAATATTGTAAATCCGGTTAAAAGATCCACCTGAGCTTCATGACATGATTCAATTATATGTCAAGTCAAGTTTATTTCTACAGCCCTTAACCACAGTACACTCTCAAAAGCCTTCACATTTCACATAGAAATCGATGGCCTCCCCTAGTTTTAAACCGGGCAAGGAAAAACATGCTGTAATGGATGCCGATAGGGTACTATTAGAAGCATGATATAACAACTACTAGGTTATATACTGTTATAATTCTCATGGTAATGTGATCTATGATATCAGACCAAACCTTTTACTTGCACATTTCTTCAGGGTCGACAAAAATGGTTGGCCAGTTGCTCCAAGCAACCAGATTTGGAGCATTGTCAATATATCCATCTTAATTTAGCCTATTTCTTGGGACAAATGAATTAATTTGATTATAAATGATATTATGAAAAAGCAGCAATTCCTTGGCAGGGTCACTAGATTAACCTCATATCTTAATCGCTGGCGCTTGTAAATGAAGAAACAAGAGAACCAGAGGAAAGCGATGGAGGCAGATAAACAGGAAAAAAAAGCAAGAGAGAGTTAATGGATGGACAGCACCTTAGAACTGATAAGGCTGTGGGCGGGGCGGCAGAGTGCTTGGGAAATGTGGGAGCGTTGACCGAGACACTAACAGAAAGAAACCACATCCCTCCCCCTGCAAGTCCACTGGGACATAAATACACATGCCAATTTGGGATGGGGCTCTTTCTCTCTCTCTCGCTCTCTCTCTCTCTCTCTCTCTCTCTCTCTCTCTCTTTCTCGCTCTCACACATTCACAACCAGACACACACACTGTGTGGAGGAGTGGCTGCAGTGCAGGTGGAGAGCTGCGACAGGCAGCTGCAGACTAAATAGAGAAAGGCCCAACTAGAATTATGGCATTTAAAAATGCTTTGGCCGCGCTGAGCGAGCCGCAGTAAGAAGAACATCATTATGGCACACATGACAACCATTGTAGGTGGCTCAATCAGCGCAGAGAGCGAAATAACGTCATTAGCGCAAAGTATTTCAGTGCAAACTTAAGAACAGGCTTGTCCCATGTCACTTCGAATGCATGACGACGTGAAAACCGCGCTGATGACGTGCAATGTGTCCGAGAAGCGGAGATCCAGCTCTGAGAGGGTTTTCAGGTCGTTCGCTGATCTCCTTCGCTATCGGGGGAAAGAATCACCACAAGTTGCTTCCATCTTCTCTGTGTGGTGCCATAATGGATGAATATAGCAGGAGAGGTGACTGGAAGCGGCTGGGAGATCAGGAGTGTTATCTTAATGAGATCTCCACACTCCTCGGGATAGAGTTGCTGTTTGTGTGTGAGTGTGTGTGTGTGTGTGTGTGTGTGTGTGTGCGTGTGTGTGTGTGTGTGTGTGTGTGTGTGTGTGTGTGTGTGTGTGTGTGATATAGAAAGAGTGTGTGTCTGTGTGTGCGCGTGTACGTGAGTGTGTGTGTGCCATTCCATGAGCATGTGTTTGTGTGTGCATGTGCCTGGATAACTGTGTGTGGAATACTGTAAAGCACATTAAAGTAAAGTGTGACCTCAAACTTAGTCCTGTTCATTCATTCAGCATTTTTGTGTATTTAATGTTCCCTCTTGAAGAAAACACATTTGTATTTAAAGTATGGTCTTTTCAACATGCTAAGAGCAAACATAAATGCATGTTGAATTTGTACTGTTCCCACGTAATGTAATTACAACATTGCCACTAGTAGTTTTTACGTTGCCATTTTAGAGATGAAAATCTTTTGTGAACAGGCAGCAAGGATTTTACCCATCATTATCAAATCACACTGTTTTCCTATGTTAGCATTATGCTTTGCAGTGCTGATTTACTGACAGAGGTTATACAATCAATCATTTTCATTATTTTACTCAAAGTTTTAGTCCCAGTTGTTTCTAGGCTTTTATGGGAAAGGTGGAGATGAATTTAGACCAGCAACCTCTTACAGCATTTTATTGTTAAGCCGCTACTTTAAATAATGTATTTAAGAAATGACCAGCTGAAAGAAAACAAAATACTTTGAAGACTGCTTTTAAGACTAGTTTTAACTAACTCACTGACAGAATCAGTCCTGAATCATCAATGTGCTATTCCTTGAAAAAAGATAGTATTGATAAAATTTACTTTGTCAGCGAGTCCCACTGAGATCCAGAAAAGAAAACAAATTTTGACCTAAAATTTCTGTGTAAGGGATTCCACCTGAATTTTTAAAGGACACTCTGCTATCCAGTAAAAGTATTGAGTTGTACTGCACTATATGAATTTCAATCTCATATCAATACCAGTTTGATCACCATAATGAGCATTGATGGGTTGAAGTGGTGAGCAGTATGGATTCTTGTCAATGGCATATGTGGTGTGGGGATGGTCTGGTTTGAGCAGCCACACTTGACCAGGATCTAGGTGATTGGGATCAGAGTGGCTGCATACCTGTTGCTTGTTAGTTGGTCTAGCGAGCAGCAAGTAAAACCCTCATCCCCACACACACTCAGGAAAGTAGCCTGTGTCATGACATGTGTCTATCTGCTCCTGGGCCACGTCCAGCTGGCCCACTCTCTCCAATAAACTGGTGTTTACAACCCCCCGTCTTCTGTGTTTCTGTGCCGGAGAGCCATGAACACGCCATGGTGGCGCATGATAGGCTTAACAGCCACAAATATAGCCACAAAAAAATATATATAATAAAAAAAAAAAATATATATATATATATATATATCTTCTTTTTTTTTTCCCCTCAGAGTTTAACAGGTTTAAAATTAATTAGTGTCTGGAAGTATCCATAATTACAAAAAATGTTGAAAAAGGCCAACTAGCAACATGCCGCCAACATGTTCTCAGGTGTATTTCAGTGCATTCGTGCACTTTGTTGCAACAGAGCAGCCAGAGGCAGCTGAAAAACATTAAAGGTGGTTACATACTGATGACTACGTTCTCTAGTCAGGGCATTTGAATTAGGAATGCAGCAGTTTTTGTCATCCCTTCATTTTTTTTGCATGTTCCTGCTTCTTTCTCAACCTCTCTGGCATTTTTATTTACTGAATAAAATCAGACAAATGTGTTGCAACATGATAATTTTAAGTCAGCTACTTATACTTAACAGTATTTATACAACTGCTATTACAAGCAAATGGTTAGAAATTGGGATTAAATGCACTTTTCCCAAGTGTTCCTGAATCCAGAGCGTTTTACACAACAGCATTTTTCGCACAAATATATGAATGAATTGATGAATAAAACCCCAGTACCCCACGCAATATAAGTATTTCTTTGTGCAGCACAGCTTGTTCAATATAGGAATAAAAAAATAAAACACAACTGTATGCAAATCCTCAGAGGTGAACGGAATGCAGAACAATGGGGCTTCCTCAGCTAATAACTAATGAAATATTAATCTATTGTATGTCAGCTGATTATGATCGATAGCCGATCAATCAGTGGATCCCTAATTTGACTCTCTGTTGAAATACTTTTTCCCAGGCTTGGCTTTGAAAATGCTCTTGCTATATTCACTACTGTATAAATCTCCAGGAATAATTTATTGAACAAATGTTGAGATTTTTCATTACCAGGATATGAATGTGTTGGAAAGAATATATGGCACAGTATGAGTAAGTATATTATGAGCAATGCCTGTGCAACATAAGCCTTAATGAACCTGCTGTACTTCAGAGTCAACAAACCCATTTGGATCAAAAAAATGTTTACCATTTGCCCGACAGAGTGGTATGACGAAGAAGTGCGAAGAGATAATAAGCTTAGTCCTTTCATCCAAAGCATGTCTAATAGATGAAGGCCCCGCCATATGATATTTGTTTCAATGTCCCAGGGAAAACATCTGTACACAGATCGCATCATGATCGAAGAGACAGTTGTTTGTTTTGTTAGAACCAAACAGTGTTTCAGTCATTTGATTTCCTGGTAGTGGCATCGAAAGGATGAGAAGGGGGGCGAAAACTGTAAAACAAGACTGGCAGCAATCAGGCTCAATGTTTTCAATGTTAAGTGTCAATGTGCATGTGTGAGTGATGGAGAGGGAGAGGGGGGAGAGAGAGAGAGAGAGAGAGAGCAATAGAACAAGTGAAAGCAAGAGGTCATATCAAAACACTCTAAAACAGGGGTGCCCAAACTTTTTCGGCTTGTGAGCTAGTTTTAAAATGACCAGGTCAAAATGATCTACCTGCATGAAAAAATGATAAATATGTTTATTTATATATATACTGAGTATACTTTATATATACAATATATGTTGGCGTACCTTGCATCACTGCATGAACCCTTACGGCACAATACAGTTAAATACATTTATGGTCACTACCTTACTCTGATGACTTGCACTGAATGGAGTCGGCCAGGGTTGCATAGTCCGGACAGTAGCTGCTGGTAGCCAGCCTCAAGCACCTTCCAAATGATCATCAGTCATGGTGGAACGGTATTTGGATTTAATAATCTTCATGCGAGAAAAGGCTGACTCGCATAAATAAGAAGAGCCAAATAATGCAGTCAAGGCGGGAGCACATTTTGGGTACTGTTTGGGTACTTTTCCTCTGTGAGTAAGTTCCAAAACTGTCCATGAGCCCTGCACTTCAGCTGAATGTCAGCCTGTAGTGTCAACATCACATCCTCCACTACAGACCAGTTCAGGTGGAACAGGGTTGGAGTGAATCAACCTCACTATCTTCCCTAAATAGGAAGGACATCAATGTAGCGATTGGCTCGAGTAAAGTAAAGTCTTGAAACCGTTTGTCTGACAAGTCTGACAGACAATTTTCAATCTGCTCTGTGAAGCGCGCACTGTCAAGTTGCGCACATGCCTTCCCTTGGGTCTCCAGCTCTGATGCAAGGTTTTGAAAGTTCCCCAAATCATTGCGCTGCAGCTTTGAGGACAGAAGTTGCATTTTTCATTTGAAAGCATTAAATTAACTGATCATGTTGACCACGGTTTTGTCTTCTTCTTGCAGCTCTAAATTAAGCTCCTTCAACAAGTTGGTCAGATCTGTTAAAAAAAAAAAAGTTTTTGAATTGGTGCGCGATCTACCCGCACTACCTTTGTGATCTACCGAAAGATTCCTTTCATATGTCTGGGCTCCTTTTGTTCTAATTGATATTTTTGCTTTGCACCATTACACATTGTTATTAAGTATCTTGGTGCTTGAGGCAACAATAGACAACAGAATTTTTTCTTACCCAAGACCAACTGAGAATACACTTTTTTAATCATCACCTGGTGGATGGCTTCAGAGCGAAGAGGTTGCATAATGAAATACACCTGGGAGATCGCTCGTTCAACTCTATTACACTATTTGAGGTCGGTTTTTAAGTTCTTTGGCCAAAGGACATATACTGCATACAGCAATTCTAACAAATTGTAATTTATTTATCCCTATGGGAAATCTTCCTCTTCACCCTGTGTTGGCGGTGAGAGGTCGGGCGTCTTGGCAGTAGGCCCGGGAGCCTAGTGGGTAGGGGTTGGGATGAAGCAATTCTCTGGCTGATGGATACCTGCAGGTAGGACCACGTTTTGGATCGAATCCAGGCGACCTCTCAGACCACTGTACAGTTGAAATAATGCAAATTACTTCTGGCACACACCTTTTCCCCGCTGCCTTGGAGATTTAACCCAATGACCGGTTCAGTCAAAGGACAACATTGACTGAGCAATTTCCGACTTCTGTCCCCCCAGGAAATTGCAATTTTGAAATCGCAGTAATTAATGCAAAACCCAATCCACGATATTCGTGAGAGCTTTCAATTTTGCAAAATCGCAGCGACTTTTTGGTATTAAATGGCCAAATTAACAGACCGCTTAAACTTCTTGCTTCTTGCACAAAACTCTAAATGCTAACTTGCTGTTTTCAATATTATGTATCACATTTGAAGTTTCTAAAACAGTGCTTTAGCTTATGAACACTTTTTTGATTGCCAATGAACACAGAGCAAAACATTCTGACTAAATGCAAGAGTACCTTAAAGAATGAATAGGACCAAATGACTAAAAAAGCTGGATAATGAAACGCAAATAGACCACAGGACAGCATGACTGTGTGCGCCATACGCCGTTGTTGAAAGCCTCAGCTTTTGCTAAATATTACATGCTGAAGTGGAGGTAGAATATTCCGACTCTGGGTAATGAATCCGACACACTCATTAAACACCACGCTCTACAACAACACTCAAATGTACTTTAAGTGTGTCAGTACCCTAATGTCATCAGAGAACAACGGAGTATGTAGACCAGCTTCTGTTCTCTTTCAAAATGTATGGAAATGAACCATATAGAATTGAATCATAATCTAGAGAATCCAACCCTTAATAAAGAGACAATTTTTCATTCACATAAGCAATGAGCTTATGTGACGCAGCAGTTATACTATACAGACCCAGAGACCCTGCCATATAGTATGGACAAAAAATATTTCTGTACAAACGGGACAAATTTTCCTGTACAGCTAGTTAGTTATAGTTAGTTGTGTAGTAATATTGAAATACATACTCTCCTGCTTCCATCACATCAATTTAATAAAGTAATAATATTTTAACAGGTTTGATTTATTATGTATAGATGTTGTACATCATAATAATCAGAATCATTAGATTACAGCAAGAAATTAGAGAAATAAAACATTTATTTATGTACGTGCTACTTTGATTGTACATACTTCTTAATTTTATTTTAAAAAAAAAGGGTCCAGATCACCTTCTTGAGAGAATAACAGATTACGTTCAGAAAGTCAATAAAACCCCGGGGACTACTTTGTCTTACTTTACTTTTCTGAGCTAAAAGCATTCTGATGCCTAAGTTCTTTGAAAGCACCCTCCTATTCCCAATTGTCTAGGCAAGCATGTTAAACCCTTAAAGCTCATACTTACTACTCATCATTTATTATTAATGACTGACCAAAGTGCATTCCTTTCTGATGTTTATGAGGAAATGGTTAAAGCCCAAATGTAAAAAAAAAAAAAACAGAGCTTTGTCCATGTGCTAAGGTAGCTGCAGATTTGGGTCGGCTGGACTGAATGGACTCGAATGACGTTTGCAGAGTAATGTTATGCCTGACTGTTCCTTGATTGAAGGCTGCTGTAGCAAGGTGTGTGTTAAGTGGACTTGGATAAAGTACTTCCCGGTACCAATGCTGTGTCGGCGCATGTGCGGGCTGTTGTGTGTAAATGTTTGAAAAGCGAGGACTTAGACACTGAAGATGTGTCTCTTAACATAATACAGTTTCAAATTTGATTCAATTCTATTATCTATAATAATAGTTATATTATTCATTCGACTAAATTCTATTGTCAAACAGTCACATGCAGCTAAAGAAAATCCCCTCTATATTCAGGCTGTATGTCGACAGCTTGAATGTAAAACAATCTGTATACATGTAGAGGTTGTTATCAGTAACACACACATTGCTGTTTGAAAACCTAGACCTCATTACTTTGATGCATCACGTTGAATTGTAAGGGTATCAATAGGTGCATCCCAGAACTCCCACATATGAAAGCTGCTCTGCGCACCCCATACTCAATATCGTGGAAAGTAGGTTTTTACTTGACAACCTTCAGGCCCAAGTCCCACCCATTATAAAACAGAGGTCACGTCTGTTTAAGCTGTGACGCGGCCTGTTATTTACGTGCTGGGTGGCATGGCCCTGACAGCATATCAATCCCTCAAATCTCAGCCAAGGACAGCTGGCAAACCATCACGTTTGAGTGATGGCGCAGGCTGGGATATTCGCTGGAAAAGAAGTGGATCATAGAGTTCACGTCACTGCTCCAAGTCCACGCTGATATAACTTAGAATAAGCGTCAGAATGAAACACATAGCGTGGAGCAGCACCAATGTGAGCTTTTTCAAGTGTTAAAGTTCTGATGAACACACACCTGCTAGTGGGATAACAAGTCACCTGGACTTCCAAATGTGATGTCACACAGACCATCTGTATTCACACACCCATGTATGCACAAACACAGACACAAGGAGAAAGATATATATACATGTAGAAAGGGACACACACACACTTGCACAATGTGTAGTCGTTATCTTAATACGACAGCCGTGTATACATGACAGCTCAACAGTAGCGCACAAAGGGGGCTAGACAGATAGGTTGAGCGTACATGTAGTGTACTGATACCATTCTTAAAACCCACCAATGGTACCACTTCTACAACAGTTTGTCTCCACCTGCCTCAGTGCATTCAGCCAGAAACTGTTTGAAGCAGAACAGAAACTGCCCCAACTTCACCCTCACATGGGCTTAAGGCTAAAGGCTGAACCCTGATCCCGCTAAGATAGATAAAATACATGTGAACATCTTGGGGAGGGATGCAGAGGTGTGGTTTCCAAGTAGTTGTACAGTAGCTTGCAGAGGAGCCGCCATGCGCACCTCCAAAATCTAAACTACGAGCACTTCCGTGCCAATCATATTGGTAATAGAATCATATTGTAATAGAACGCAATTTTAAAATTGCAAAGGCTGCCATTAAAAATATATATTTTTTCTATGTTACACAATCTAACCAATAGGGCTGTCAACATTGGCCAAAAATCATGTTGGAATATTCCTTCTGAAAAAAACATATAAGTTTGAATATATTAAGATATCTATTACAATTTTAAAAAGTTACAATTTGACCAACGTTCAGGCTGTGTCCGCCTCCTCCTCCCTGTTTTAACCGAACCTCTCAGCTGACCCCCCGGCGAGACCCTGTGCTCCTTCCCGGGCCACGGTGCACTGTGCGGGGTGTGGGCTGCTGGCAGAGCCCGGAACACCTGTAGAGTCTGGACGGAGCCTCTTCCAGAACACTGCCTCTGTTTGGTTTGTTTTTAACCTTTTTTTTTTATTTAAAAAGCAGAGAGCGCACAAAGCTGTTGAAACACATTCATTTGCACAATACAGAAGATAAGGAACTTTGAAAAAATTGCATGCTAAATTGCAATCACAACATTGGTCAAAAAAATCGCAACTAGATTATTTTCCCATATCAGTCAACCCCAGCAAACATATGCACACATACCAACGCAACGCATGTTCACACACTACTGACACAGAAACATGTTTCAGGTATTCAGAGTACATCTGCTGACCCATAATTCCACTGTCCCATCAGCCAATCTATACCCAGCCAAGGTATAGATTGGTATACTAAGTTAAAGGCCTAGTTTAAGGTTCCAGCATCAGCCCTATTAAGGCTTCTAAATCCTCCAGGGGCGAGGCTTCCTCATCTGATGCTGTGCTGTGCTTCACCTGCTTCCTCTGGTGGAAGGCAGCAAGCGTGATGACTACTTACAGAAAGTAAATGCTATCTTAAATGGTAAATGGACACCATTTATACCATCTTTTTCAGCCACTGTGACCACTCAGAGTGCTTTACAAAACATGCCCAGCATTGACCCACTCATATAGTAACCAACAACGATAGAGAAGGGGCCACCCAGTCATTTGGGATTAAGTGTCTTGCTCAAGGACACTCAACACTTTTTGCCAGGAGGAGTCAGCGGATCAAACAACAACAGGAGGCAGAGCTACACTAAGGATCAGAAACATGTGTGTCCTGACAGCAGAAATAAGCTACACAAAGGGTAGAGTGGCTATAACAACAGTGCATTGCAACATTATCTATATTACTGATATGACCCACAGCCAAGCAGGAGGACTGAAGTAAAATCCAGGTAGAGTTGGGCTATATTTCAATACAATATCGATATTGTTTTGGTTAACATAATATCGTAATATATGTCCTATGTTTTTATCATCTCATCATCTCATCTCTCATATGTTCAAGTCTGCATTACTGTACTGTCATATAATTTTCTGAACTTCATAGACTGTTCTAGTGGTTCTTATCAATGCCTATCCACATGACTAAAGATTGTTTCTCTTTTGCTCAAATATCTTATGAAAGCACCAAAAACCATCCCCAAAATAACGACAAATTATCTATATCGAGGTACTCAGTCAAATATATTGTGATAGCTGATTTGGTCAATATCCCCCAGCAGTACACTTAGGGCTTTAAAGAACGTACAGGATATGTCATGTGCTGCATACACTGTAGATCCACACAATGCAAGAACAAGAATAGACACAATAGGTTCATGGCGTGTGTGCGGATCAGCGCAAACAAAGACTACAAACAGCATGGGAAACAATTCAGTTCATGGCCTAACACAATTTTGTGTCTAGGTGTAAACGTGTGCCCAAATATCTAACCTCTGTATATGAGGTCATATACAGCTGACTTTAGCTATTGGGGAAACTATCTTTATTGATTTACAAGTCCAAAGTATATTTGTGTTGACAAGAGTGACAATTTGTGCACCATCTGCATCACAATTCAGCTGAATTGGGTGCCTAAGCTTAGACAAACACTAATGCAAGGTCCACAAATAATCTCTCAATTTATCATTTACGGGGCAACAGTCTTTTAACTGCATCCGAGATCAAAGTCTCGGCTCTCCAGATCCGAGAGATGTTTATGTTCACAAATATACTGTAAGTGCGACTGTCACATCAATGCTGTATGTGTATTCTGA
>NC_137189.1:8639440-8656940 GCF_960531495.2 Zeus faber
TTGTTCAGGAAGAGACCCAGAGACCGAACGAGACGAGGCTGCACCCTCGTGACTTGTGTTCTGCTCGCTCTTCTCCTTGCAAGGATCTGCTGTCGATCATCTTTGAATAAATCACTCTTGACCATTTTAACACACTTGTTTTTATTGACAACGAGAATTTCCAGCACAAGAGCCGTGTTTGTGGACAATTCACACATATAAAAATATATTTATGATTCCCCCTATTTATAATTCCTCAATGAAATGTTATCCCTGTGCATTTTGTAAGCTTCTGTCTGTTTTATCCTGTTATTGTTGTAGCCCTATGGAAAATTAGGCCTATAATCTAAAAGTTTATTGATTCATAGATAGGAATAAATAAATTGTAGAAATATAATAACTTCATAAATAGGATTTAAAAGGTTAAAAACTATGCAGAGGTTGGATATTGCATATTGTGCAATAGCCATAGGACTTCATTATTAAGTTCATGTGTTGAAATATTTACATGATGTAAAATGTATTTTGTTTTCCAAAATACTATGTTCATTATGCTGGAAATGTTTTAAAGATGTTTTATTTTGAATACTGTGAGAAAAGATTCAAATGTAAAGTTTTGCATTTTGTTTATTTTCTAAGCCAATGAGATCAGAGCTGAAGGTCAAGTGTCAGCAGGAAGTGATTGGTAACGTAGATGAGACGTTAGAGAGGGGAGAACGAATATGCAATGAAAGAGAGAAGACATGTGGAGATGAGCTCCATGGCACAAGTATAGTATACGTGGGTAAAACACTCGTTGAAGTATTACAACTCTAAATGTTTATAGACGAACGACTAGTGACTCTTACGAAAGCATTGTACAGTCGTGTAGTAGTGTTATGTGAAGTTTCTGTATGACGGAGACGCCGCCATGCATCTGGAAGCTAACGCGGCTAGAACTAGCTTATTAGTTGCGGACTTTGCTAAAGTGTATCCTGCTCGGAAGCCTTCGATACGCCAAGTTAAACACACGGAGAACAAGGGACAGAGGAATCCAGTGGACAGCGTACAACTCCGATCGCCAGACATCTTGTGTGAGCTGTCTTGAAGGGCATTAGCGCGAAGCAGCCTGTGTGTTTGTGGCTTCTACGATCCCAAGCTTCGTATCAGGCCTGCATCGTGTCACTCATAACTCATTGGGTACCAATAGTATAATTCCAGTATAGTCTTTCTTCATAGTAATTAATACACACAGTTAAAACACAAATTAAACACACACTAATAGTTAGAGATAACACTTTATTTAAAGAACTCAGGTTAGTTACCCCTATAAATTGCCCGGACAGCAAAGGGGTGCTACATAAATGGAGGCACAGATTGGATTGTTAAGTTGAATTTATTGTTTTATTTTGTCTTTTTGGTACTTAATTGCAAGATTAAAGGACAACTAAATGAAAAATTCATTTTCAATTTTAAAGTTAACTTTTTTAGTTTTATAAGACAGTGATAATGGAAGTTCAGTCTGCGCATTCTGAGTTGGTGACAGAGCTCAGAGAGTGGTGTGAAGGTGAGTCCCTCGAGTAAGACCACGTGTTGCTGGCGCTCTTTCCCAAAGGCAGTGAAGTGGCCCAAACACTGGAAACTGTGAAAGCCCTAGGACAAGTGAGAGTACAAGGCAGAAGGTACAACAGAAAACAGGATCGTGTCACAGCATTGTGTGAATGTAGAGAGAAGATTGACCCGACCAAGGTTCCCTCTGAAGTGAAACACTCCACTACAGACATCCGTTGGCCGATCGTCATTGCTTCTAAGAGTTCAACTTCCGATGGAGATGCACTGAACCAACTAAAAGTTCTGCTTGATGCGTCAGCATCCAATAGCTCTCCTGAGTCCATCATCTTGGCTGTCAGCGAGGTGTTGTCGAAGATAGGGAAACCGTCAGGGGAGAACAGTAGCTATCACCGCCTGCGGATGTTCTCTGGCACATTACCAACACCTGCAGCAGAAGAGGCGTTGGAGCATTGGCTTGAACAGGCTCATTTGATGGTCGAAGAGAGCGACTGCTCAGACAAAGAAAAGCATATACGAATTATGGAGTGTCTTAGCGGGCCTGCTCTAGCTGTAGTGAAAGCGATACGGACGGCTGAGGCCAACGCTACCCCTTCTAAATGCTTAGATGCTATCGAGAGTGCATAGCTGAGTCGGATGAAGACCTCTATTTTGAGTTTAGACTACTACAGCAAGAGAAAGGTGAAAAACGTTCTGATTTCTTGAGACCACTAGAACAGTCACTTACCAAGGTAGTCAGTAGAGGTGGTATTCCTGTCAGTCGTATGGACACATCCCGAGTAGAGCAACTACTGTGGGGAGTCATACATTCAGATCTCATGCTAGTTCAACTAAAGTTAAGAGAGAGAAAGCAGAGTCCTCCAAAGTTCTTAGAGCTGCTGGCTGAAAAATGAAAGAGGAATATGCTGCTGCTAGAGTCAATCTTAGCACTTCTGTCCATAAAGTTCATGCCAATAAGGATGTAGGTTGCAAAGTCTACATCCCAAACACAAAGTCATTTGAGGAAGTGGATGATGACAAAGGGCCTGGTTCAGTTGTCCAGGGCCCTGTTGCTGAAAGCTATGAAAATGCAGAGGTAGTAGCGCTGAAGAAATAAGTCCAAAGGTTGCAAAAGAGACTGTCATCCAAAGTGACCAAAGTCTTTGATGCGCTTGCCAGTGCGCTAAGAGTAGAGCCATCCAGACCTGCTCAAAACAGCCGAAAGCCAAAAAGCCAAGAGAGCCTGAAGGCAGCATCTGCTACGGGTGTGGAGAAAATGGACACTTTGCCACCAAGTGTCAGAATGCTGAAAATCAGAGCAAAGTCATTCAAAAGCTCATTCAGTCTTTCAAGAGAGCTAACGAGGGTCAGGCACCTAGCCAAGAAAGCAAAAGTCCTGACACGGTCTGCTCAGTCAAGAAAAGTGAGGTGACTCCAGTAGGAGGCAGGAACTTTCCTAAAGGGCTGATAGGTCCCCCCTCAGTCGTGCACTTGAAAGTGAATGGTCAGCAGTGTGACGCTGTAATAGACAGTGGCTCACAAGTAATGTTGAGTTCCCAGAAAGTGTCACTGGCTCAAAAGAATCCTTCTCTGTCTTAGCGTTGATCTGTCCTGGCCCCAGAACTCCAGATCAGATTCCTGTTATCCTGGGCACCAATGCCAGTCTCTTCAAGTGCTTAGCCAAGATCTGCAAAGAGACAGCAGGGGTAGATATTGCTCAGACTTTGAGCATTAAAGCTGCCAAACCAATCCAAAGCAAGGTCCCAGTAGCTTGTGAGGTTGAAGAGGACATCGGATGTGTGAAGTGGATGGGCCCTGGCCCACTGACCTTACCCGCTGGCAGTGACCGTCGAGCTGTGTGTCAGGTGAAGCTCCACTTCCAGCTGGCATGCTGCTACAGCCCATGATAGTGCCAAGCTCAGAGGTTGATGTGAGCCATTTCCCTGTGCTAGTATGCAATAAGTCAGCACATGACACAGTCCTTCCAGTCAGAACAGTCATGGGAAATTTGTGTTCTGCTGACCCTGTGATGCCTGCCTTGCCGCCCGAGACCGAGTCAAAGACTGAGGAGACCCCAACAAATCCCTCGCCTCATTGACTTCGGTGACTCACCCATGAGCTGTAGGAGAGAGCCAGCATGTTTTCTCTACACGAATGGGATGTGGGACTTGCGAAAGGCGTAGAGTATCATATCCGCCTGTCAGATGCAAGACCCTTTAGAGAACGGTCGCGAAGATTAGCTCCCGCAGACATTGAAGATGTACGCAGACCCTTGCAAGATCTTCTGAAATCTGGCATTATCATGGAGTCGCGTAGCCCATATGCGTCTCCGATAGTCGTAGCAAGGAAGAAGAACGGCAGTGTCTGATTGTTCATAGACTATTGAACACTGAACAGTCGAACAGTGCCTGACCAATACACTACTCCCTGCATTGACGATGCGCTTGACTGCCTGACAGGGAGTAGATGGTTTTCTGTATTAGACCCCAGGTCTGGTTTATACCAAATAGCCATGACAGAAACTGATAAAGAAAAAAACAGCCTTTATCTGCCCACTAGGGTTTTATCAATTCGAAACAATGCCGCAGGGTATCACTGGAGCACCTACGACGTTCCAACGTTTGATGGAAAGAGCTGTAGGTGATATGAACCTGCTCCAGATGTTAGTGTACCTGGATAACCTGATCGTCTTTGAAAATCTTTGGAGGAGCACAAGGAGAGGCTTCTCAAAGTGCTGAATCGATTCGAAGAGGTGGGACTGAAGCTGTCTATCAACAAGTGCCAGTTTTGCCAACCAAAGGTGAAATATGCGGGGCACATAATATCTGCAGATGGAATCGCCAAAGATCCCGAGAAAGTCAAGGCCATCACCAATTGGCCTCAGCCTACAGATATGAAGTCGCTGAGGTCCTTCCTCGGATTCTGCGGGTTTTGTCGGCGGTTTGTGGCATGCTATTCAGCAGTTGTCAGACCCCTCACAGAACTCACCAAAGGGTATGCACCCACTCATAAAGGCAAGCGGCAAGTCAAAGACCAGACGAAGACCTATCTGAAAGAGTCAGAGCCTTTACACAACATTATTCAGTGCCTCACCAACGCACCAGTCCTCGCGTTTGCGGACGCCAACAAGCCTTACATCTTGCATACAGACGCTAGCTTGAAAGGGCTTGGTGCTGTGTTGTATCAAGAACACCCAGAAGGACTCAGACCAGTGGCTTTTGCCAGCAGAAGAGTGAGTGCTACTGAACAACGTTATCCAGTCCATCAGATGGAATTTATAGCTCTTAAGTGGGCGGTGTGGATAAATTCCACGATTACTTACTATATGGAGCAAAATTTACAGTCTGGACAGACAATAACCCACTTACCTATGTGCTAACGACAGCCAAACTTAATGCAACAGGACATCGCTGGCTGGCTGCCTTAGCGACTTATGCGTTTGACATCAAATACCGGCCCGGCAAGACCATCGATGCCGACTTGCTGTGCAGAAACATGACTGATGAAGTGGAGAAAGGAGAGCGGGAGGAGATACCTCAGAGCGGAGTGAAATCCATCCGTCAAAGGGTTTGTGCTACAGAATCGGCTGGAACACCTCCCCGATACGTCGATCAACTGGGAGCTTCCCCTGAGTGCGTCCTTGAGGTGTTCGCTTTCCCAACACACCTCGACATGCTTTCCATGAAGCAGATGTAAAGCTGACCTGAGAGAGGCCTAGCAGAAGGATGACATCATCAAAAGAGTGTTGGAAGCCATGCAGCAAGGCAACTGCCCGAGTGACCAAGAGAAAAATACTAAATTGAGACTATTCAAGAGAGAAAGAGACCGTCCCGTGCTGCAAGACGGACTACTACACAGCTTCCTGTGTAGTGTAGTCAGAAACCCTCTGGAGGACAGGTAACCCAGCTCATGCTGCCTGTTAAGTTCCGAGGGGCTGTCTTGCGATCCTTACACAATGACATGGGTCATTTAGGAGTAGAGCGGACGACTGATCTTCTGCGGAGTAGGTTCTATTGGCCCAACATGGCAATCGATGCTGAACAGTATGGACTGTGGAGAGTGTGTCACGCGGAAACCCCTTGCAAGAAGGCTGCACCCCTGCACCAGATTGTAAGCAGTGGTCCCATGGAGCTCATATGCATCGATTTTCTGTCCATGGAACTTGACTCAAAAGGAATCAGCAATGTATTAGTCCTGACGGATCATTTTGCATGTTAAGCACAGGCGTTTCCTACCAGGAACCAAAAAGCACTCACCGTGGCTAAGATCCTGGTGGAAAAGTACTTTGTGTATTATGGTCTGCCAAGCAGAATACATTCAGACCAAGGAAGGGACTTTGAAAGTCGTTTGATCTGAGAGCTCCTGATGATCCTGGGGATGCGTAAATCCCAAACCACACCCTATCATCCACTAGGGGACCCTCAACCCGAAAGATTCAATCGCACTTTACTGTCAATGTTTGCCACGTTGAGGCATGAGAAGAAGAAGAAACATTCATGGGGTCAGCATGTACCATACGTCATCCATGCCTACAACTGTACAAAATGTGACTCCACTGGATACTCACCATATCTGCTGATGTTCGGCAGAGAAGCTAGGCTTCCAGTAGACCTTTGCTTTGGCACTTCACCTGATGGCTCCAGCCACAAACACCATTCCCGCTATGTGGAGAAACTGAAGGGAGATCTGCAAAAAGCCTACGAACTCGCCAGCAAGTCAGCAGACAAAAGGGCATATGATCAGAAGGTACGTTTCCAGACTGTTGACATTGGCTGAAAAAAGACTGAAAAAACACCTGAAGTGGAACCTGAAGACACTGACTCATCTTCGGAAATGGAGTGTGAAGGGACTCGAAGATCCTATGGAGAATACCTGCAACAGCTCTTACGTAGGAGGACCTATGAAGAGCCTGCTGCGGCTGACTCCCAAAGTGAATACGAGCCATGCGCCCATGAACAAGGTGAAGAGGAGGAAAGAGTCTCTATTGAAGATGAAGAGGAAGTCCAGGGAGAATTGGATGAAATCTCTGAGGAAGAGGAACTTCAAAGCAATGCGCCTGAAGACAGATGCGAGGAAGAGTGTCTGTCAGAAGATGAAGTTGCAAGGGCACACTCCACTGACTCTGATCACTCTGACTCTGATCCAGACCTGGGAGACTATAAAATGCCCATTAGTACTCCCAAAACTAAGCTTGTGTCTATGACAAAGACAAATAGAGATCTTAGGCCAAGAACTAGTTCGAAAAGACATGTGAAGCCTGTCATTCGTCTGACTTATGATGAACCAGGAAATGCTAAAGATCAGCCAATTACTATTGTCCACAAGGGCATTATTATTAAACTAGGATGTTAGTCATTACTCTAGGACTCTTTAACACTGTATGTCATAGGTTGTCTCATGAGGAAATGTTACAGTTAGAAGGGGGAGGATGTAGCCCTATAGAAAATTAGGCCTAGAATCTAAAAGTTTATTGATTCATAAATAGGAATTAATAAAAATGAATAGAATAAGTTTATAAGTAGGATTTAAAAGGTTAAAAACTATGCAGAGGTTTGTTTTGAAGACGTCTCTCCTTTCTACCAACTCGGCGCGCTCGCAGCAGCAGCGGCAGCCATTGTTGCAAGCAAGTATTTCTTTTGCTCTCAGCGCATTGGCGCAAAGCAGCCTGTGTGTTGGTGGCTTCTACGATCTCGAGCTTCGTATCAGGCCTGCACCGTGTGACTCGTAACTCATTGGGTATGCATAGTATAATTTCAGTTAGCTGCCGGCTATAGGTATAAGTTTCAATTGTTTGAAATACTTCATTGTTATATATCCTTTGTTTGCAATGACAGAGGTCAAACGTTTTCATTGGAACTGTGTACAATTTGGTTTGGTGGTCACATGACCAAAACTTTTGTGGTATTGAATTGAAATACTATTCTTTGTTTATTCATATTCTTGTACAGATGTAAATATATATTTTTTAAGTAAATAGTTTAACTTATCTGTATTGCAGTTGAATGGTTATTTACATTTGATGTTTAATACATAGCCATACCCTTTCCTTGAAGATAAGCATTTAAATTTGTATATTGAATGAAGTACATAGATTGACTAAAATACTTAAAGTTAGGTTAAGGGCTAATCCTTTAAAAGTGAGTAATTACCTATTAGTCATTATAGTCTTGCTACATAGTAATTAATATACACAGTTAAAAGACTAAGTAAACACACACTAATAGTTAGAGATAACACAACTCAGGTTAGTTACCCCTATTAATTGCCCGGACAGCAAAGGGGTGCTACACTGTAATGCAAACAAGCAAACAAAACAAAAAAAACTGCTCCAATTGAAGAACCTCAGTCGACTGACGGGTTTCCAACTGATTATTCGACTCGTCAACTCTCAGGGGGCAGCCGTAAGGTTTATTACAGTAAGCAAACAAAATTCTTTGTAGTTTGTGTTTTATCTGATACTTTACAGAATTTGAATGTTCAGAGGGGAAGAAACACAAGTCAAGACAAGAGCTGTGATAAACCTAACTCCTCTGGTCACACTTGGCCTGATCACACTTAGCTGAGCCTCTGTCTCTCTCTTACACCCACATGTTTGCTAACTACAAAGACAATAACAATCTCAACAGTCCTGTTTGCCCCCCCATTGTTAACAATGGTAAATTATAATTTGCATCTTTCTATTTAAAAGTAGCTCTCCACTAGATGAGGTCAGCGTCATGCTCATTATTAATGCTGTCTGTCTACAAAGATAAGAACTGGTTATTGTATTGTAATGGCTATATGTTGACAAACTGTATAGAGATGAAAATACATGTATGGTGAAAAAAGGTCTGAAATGTACTTATGGTGGTAGCCAACGGTTTTCCAGGTTCACATGAACGCATCACTTCCGACATGCATTACAGTTTTCTGAGCCTGTGAATGCAGCATCGCTTTGGAGTGCTTCGGAGTGCCTTGCTCTACTGCTGTCTACTGGTGCCTGTGTGCACCTGTACGCACCTAAATAAACGTACCAACGCACGTGCAGCATTCTGGCTCCGACTGTAGCAGCCATATCACAATATCACTAATGCAACAGCAGTTTGCCTATTTTTTATGTTAAAAAGTGGTTTCCAAAGGGGGCAACCAGAGGCCTTGAAATGGTTGCCAACTGACTCAATCTGGTTGCTGAGGGCAACCAGGCAACCTTTACTGTCGAGCCCTGGAGGTATTCGTCAAAAATATTGATATTTTATTTTGTCAATGCTCAGCCCTATGTGATGGTCTTATAATCAGGATTAACCATGCACTTAGCTCTACACAGTTCAAGTTCAGGCCAACGCTGCGTACAGGCACTGAACGTCCCTTAACCCCATTTAGGCGGCTAAATTGGCGCAGAGTAAACTATGAAGCAGGTAACCCAGAGCGCTGCAGGACCCAACATCTTCACTGTCTGAATTCCCTTTGAAGTCCCTTAAAGGGGACCGTGGCACTTGTGGGAATGGGACTTTGTGATCATACAAATGGAGTCGTTATGAATTTGCCCCTTTTCGTGTCTGTGCTTTAGAGAAATTCAATCTCACTGATGTCAAATCATAACACATCATAAAAGAGTTGGCTTGAGCGCTATTGTGAAAGACACACAGCAGGTTGGCAAGAAGATGGGAAGTGACCGTCTCATTCTGGTATGTCCATCTCCAAATTGTTGACATTGTTCCCTTTTGCATTTAGGCCTGTCTTTCTTTCTAACTTATTTTGTGCCCACCTAGGAAGTATTGGGAACTCGGAATGGCCATTTAGATATCGGTAGGTTGAAGGGGCTCATCTTTTTATGTCATTAAAATGTGTTAATTCACTTAAAAAATCTATTACCGACAAATAGTGACTTCTAAAGGAATTCATTGAAATGTTGCCAAACATGATGAGGCTTCTTAGCCTTCGTAGCAGAGGGGTCTTATAACACCAGTAATTTGGAGCTGAATGTTAATCCATACTAGCGCAAACTAAAATTAAATCTAAAATGTAGATATACAGTACAATGGTGTAAGTCATTGTACGGAAACTGAGCGGAGATTGACAGGTGTGGGGGTCAGGTGCGTGTCTTCCTAAACAGACAGTCCAATGTGGGCGGCCTGTTTTGAGAGCTTGAAATCTCAGCAGCCATCAGTGGACTGACTGGCATTGGTCATCATTTGTGAATCCCAGTAGCATGGCAAATTTGTGGAACAAGCAAATCAAGTATGACATATTTCATGGTTTGAGACCGCATTGTAAATATGAATAATTATTACAGTTTAATAATTTTCTCTGCCTTACTCAGTTCCTGTTTGTTCAATCTATAAAACAAAGATAGATCAGAAGAAGTGGGCGCAGAGAAGAGCATATATTTCCACAAGTGTCAAAGTACCACTCAATATACTTTGTGAGCGATCCAGATATTCAGGTGTTGCTATAAGACTGGAAAGGCCACAAAGGAATACTTTATAATTTATTGTTTCACCCTACATGTTGGGGCTGATTTTACCAACACGGACATTTACAGCTATTAAGCAGCTAATGAGGTTACAACTCTACATTAACATACAACTTAATCTGAGCTTCTCAACCCAATTAGCAGAGTATTTCCAAAAACCACATCCAAAAATAGTATATCAGCCAGAATATGAATTGAATTGAGATGACAAAACTCACATGAATGTTGAGAACTACTCAGCCTATTCATCACACAATTCATGGCAAAATCACAGTCAATTTGTACTACGACAGCATGGGAATGTGTAGTATCTCAAAATGAGCAGGATTTATGCTATTGTGATGAATTATATTGTCGGTGGATGTGCTTTGTAGAATTCTGAAGCCTAGCTGTGAGCCTTTGGTAATCAGGAGAAGAAAACTGCCAGGAGTTTACAAAAATGGAAGTAATTATATAGAGAAGGATCTCATAGACAAAGCACACAATAGCCTGTCAACGGCGTTTAGCAGAACATATACCTAGCGACTCGCCAAGGTGAAAGAGTGGACTGTGTTTGGACTGCTTCCATAATATCCCAGATTACAACTCTGTGTCTACATTTAAAATAATTGAATTGAGAAAATAAAACAAACGCCTCAGTCGAATCACTGTAAATAAAAAGGTGTGCGTGGGGTTTACAGTGGAATATCCTCAAGGAAAAGTTCAAATCAGAAACACCTTTTTTCCACCGCACCGAAAACCCGCTAACATCTGGCTTTTCTTTTAGTGGGAAAGGTTACAATCGGCATAATTACCAGGACAAATGACACTGCAATAGTCATGGGTATTTATCGGCTCCAGCGCCGATCAGCAGTGATGGAAACATGACACCCAGGTGGACACGCTAATTTTTAGGGCTGCCCCCCGAATGTCGACCAATCGAATCATCAGTATGACATCCGTCAGTCGACTGAGATTCTGCAAGTCGCATTGTCGTTTTTGTGAATCGTCCGCGTTCGGACACAGATGCTCCAGGCGCCCCGGTCACCATGTCCCATTCCTCCAAATAAAACAACTAAAAACTGTTTGGGTACGGGGCACGGAGGAACGTGGCACGACTCTTCTGCAGACAATGCATGATGAGGGAGTGATGAGGCGAGAGTCACAGAGAAAGTGTCCCCATTACACAAGGTTTCGCTCCATACTGTTCCATACTGTTCCATACGCACTTGTTTCTTTCCATAAGGAGATGTCAGCCACCCCCATCTCCGGCGCATTGCTAGTGGGCACATCGTCAGTACCATCTAAGAAGGCAAAATGCAGCCCAAGCCGGCCTCCGAACTGGCGGAGCGTCTCTGCCCCTGCCGCTAAAGGACCCGGCCCAGCACCACGCCTCTTCCGCACACCGCACATTGCCCGCTGTTGGTGCTGCGGTGTACACGCTGTTGTGACATGGATACTCCATGGTGCTTTCACTGTTTTGTTTTTTTCTCCAATCACTGGCAACCTGACATGCCTCTTTGCCAGCGCGTTTGTGACATCGTGACACACCCCCCAAAAAAAGAAAAGAAAGGCATACTCGTCTACTGGCAATGGGAACGGCGTAACAGCCTATTTTAAGCGGGTTCACCTGCGTTTAAAAAACCTGCATATACACACTAATTTTGGTGTAAAAGAGAGTAGGGCTGGGTGTTGGGCACGATCTCACGATATTTTGACATTTTACACATACGGCGAATTGCTGCCAACTTTTCAGTCTACCATCTGACGTGCATTACAAAAATATTCTATAGAACAAAGTCAGTGTTATACAGAAAATTTGTGACAATGGTGTTTTTAAGTGGAAAATGGTTGCATAACTTACAAAGTGTTGATAGACTATTTTCAAATCAGTTCTGAAATCAAAACAATTAAAGCAACACTGTAACTTTTTTACTTCAAAATAACAGCTTCCAAGTCATTTTGCTGGTACACTGACTTGTAATATAGGAAATGGCACCTCTTTCATTCCCCCCACCACTTGAACGCTCTTGCACTATGTAACTTCTGTGTTTGGGTTCTAAACCACGGAAAAAGTGCGTGACCTTTAAGGCACCAAGTCACTTGATATTTAGCTTCAGTTATTTCTGTTGTTTTGCCTGGTAAACTTTATTTGAAAAAAAAAAAAAAAAAAAAAAAGAAAACATAAAATATAAACATGCTGGTCAAAATGTCCAGTAATAATGCTCATACAAAACGTAGCCGCTCCACCTCCCATCTGCGCGGATGAGACGGGCCAGTGGTGCCTCCCAGCACCCGCACCTTGGCCGGCACGCGCCGGCCCTCACTTTCTTTGCACCACGGGGTTTGTTCCAACCTCTGACTCTGACCGATCTGCCAGGCCGAGCACATCCGGTACCTACACCGGTAGCAGGGAGGTGATCCCCGCAGCTCCCCCAGATCCGTGGACTGATACCAAAAGCTACACAAGGTTGCTTTAAAATGTAATTGTATCGGAGTGTCCTTTTTTCTCTTTTTAAACCAAGCCCTAATTCATTTATGAGATTATGATACCGTACATCAAGTACATTTTCTGAAAAATGTATGGATTTATGGGGGGTCACTCAGATGTGCTCTCTCTCTCTCCCTCTCTCACTCTCTCTCTCTCTCTCTCTCTCTCTCTCATGCTCTGTCTGGCTCTCTCTTTCTCTGATAGTTTGACCTCAAAGGGCGGCGTTGTTCTCGATAATATACTCAGCGTGCAACAAATGGGAGCAACTCTGGATTTCATCAGTATGATCTCCCTTGCATCATGAGGCGCCCTGGGATGCAGATCCACCACCTCCAAAAAAGCTAACCGGGTGAGAACACAGATACAGCACGTGGCTCTCTTCTAAACAGGTATCGCTTTAATAGCGATTAAAGTGGAATTAGGTTACTACAGCGCTTTGCTAGTGCACATACACTGAACCTGCATGCGCATGCACAGACAAACGCACATGCATGACATACTGAAACAACATACAGTATATTAGACATGTGCATGACACACCCACTCCACCATGGACTCAAATGACCTTTAAGCAAACATAAATTCGAGCACACGCATGCACACACATAATACACACCCATGCACATGCAGACACAAAGTCTTTGGTCCAGGATTTGTTTAAAAGGGCCAAAATGGTCCAGTTTATCTTACTAGGGGGGTCATTGTGAAATGTCAGGGGGTCAGAATACGATAACCTGGGAAGTGGATCTGTGATTACTTTAATGATTATTTTGTGTTTTTCTACAAAGTGCGGTTCATGTTTTTCACCTTTATATTTATGCTGTTTTGTTTTTCTTTGGGGGGGGGGGGTTCACAGCCAAATCAAGTTTTTCTTAGTGTGGGCCAGTATTCATTTAGTTTTAGTCTACTCTTTTCACTTTTTATGCATTTTGGGCACATTTTAGATCTATGACTTTTTGTTTGTCTAAATCTAGTTTTAGTAAATGGAAACTATTGCAGTGTTAGTTAGCATCTGTTTGAGTATTAGTCAACGAAAACCAGTCTAGTCTCAAATAAATTGATTGTGTGTAGTTTGCTGTAAAAAGTTTTCAACCTAAAATAAATAATATACTGTAGCTATAGTTGTAGCCATACATACACCAGGGCTTCTGTGAGACTCATTTACAGTAACAGCCAGTAATATAATGTTTTAACACTGTACTTCACTTATGCATTGTCATGTACTTTGCTGTCATAAGGGTTGAGGTTTCAATGTTTTGAAATGATAGCACTTTCTAACTTCTGTCTAACTTCACTTACTATATTATGAATATTATGAATGAACCTAAAAGGTTCTAGGCAGACAACAAGTCATAGGGTTTACCCATCTGGTTAATAAAATAAAGGCTTAAATTGACATACAATTCTGCGGTTTTTCCCCATTAATGCAGGGTTGATGAAAAGTACGACATAAGTAAGAACACTTTACAACACAGTGCATTTGCACCTGCAAATCCCCCATTAAACAGGGAGGGGTCACTTGAGTCAAAGGATGCATTGCTGGGAAGTCATAAGGATTTTTAGGAAGTGCCTCGGTCTAGATCAAACAGTGCACGTGAACACAACAAGTCCTCACAGAGACAAAGTGTGACTCTGTCAGCCTGGAGGGAGGGCAGCAGAGCTGGAAGGGCTGAGAGGGGCTGTGGCAGAAGGATGTGACAGAAGGAGCAGGAACATTTTAAGGTTCAACTGGGTTTGTGTGCTTTATTCATTTCTATGTGAAACCTTTTTAGTCTGACCTGTGTTTCCTTATTTATTGGATTAATCTGGTTAACAGGGAGACTGGTTGAGCTGGCTGATCATTGGTCGTACTGTGACCTTGTGTTATTTTAAACACCCTTCTCTCCAGTTCTGACAAAGGCTATTATGGACACAAAACATGTTTGATTTTTATTAAAGGGGCCCTATTATACTCATTTTCAACAGGTTAATATAGGTCTCTGAGGTGAAAACATGTCTTTGAAGTTTTTTGCTGAAAATACAATTGGATGATAATTATACCACTAGATTATGCATTCTAGCCATTGTAACATGCGGCTGGGTTATACTGGGTTGTTGTATTTCACAGTTTGTGTGTTATTAGGGCCATCAAAGACCCAAATGTATGTGCACAAGCACTGAAAAAGTGAGTTTTTCATAATAGGTCCCCTTTAAAGAACTCCAAGTGTCACTGAACATTTTTATTTCATTTATATTTGTTTAATCTAATCTTAATCACTTTCGCTGTTGTCTTTCACGCACGCACGCACGCACGCACGCACGCACGCAGTGCATTACACTGCTGCCTCACAGGTCCTGGGATCAATTCCCACCTGGAGCGCTGTTGGTCCCGTGCTCCGGCAGGATGTCTCCCAATTAGGGGCTTGTCTGTGTGGAGTTTGCATGTGCTCACATGGGGTTTCCTCTTTGTACAAACCACCAAACATCTGACCATCAATGGACATATGTCCCCAGGCACATCATTGAATGGTGCTCCTGGCTGCCCCCCCCCCCAGAGGAAGCTAGGATGGGTTAAATGCAGAGGACCCATTTCACCATCCACAGCATTTTACGTGTGTTCATGCTGTGTGACAATAAAAAATGCTTCTCCTTTATATGACGAGTCATGCAGAAGACCGCGAGGAAAAAAACCCCCAAAACAAAAGCAACAAAAGGCAGTAACCTGCCGTGACATCTACTTGTTTATACTGCTTTTGGTTTCCAGATTGACTGCACTCCTACAGACAGTCAGACCTATAGACAGTCAGAGCTGCAGACAGTCAAATCTACAGACCTACAGACGGTCAGACCGACAGACGGACAACCTACAGAAAGACAGACCTACAGACAGTCAGTTATAATTTTCCACCTATATACTGTATCAGAACAGTCATTTCTCCTGTGCATAGTATGGTATTGCATTGCATTTGTATATTTGTATATCTGACTTTTCTGTTTTGTATCTTTGGCTGTTTGTATATATCTGACATTTAATTGTAATTGTATATATTACTTTTTTTATCCTATTTTATTTTATTTTTATTCTCCTGGACTGTTTAGTTTTTTATTTTTAATGCTATGGTTTGTACTGGAGTGCACCAAACCTCTCCAGAATGAATTCCTAGTATATGCAAATGTGCCTAGCAAAATAAAACCGGATCCGATTCTGATTCTGATCTACAGACACGCAACCTACAGACGGACAGACCTACAGACAGTCAGACCTACCGAGAGTCAGAGCGGCAGACAGACAGATCTACAGACAGTAAGATCTACACAGTCAAACCTACAGAGAGGTACCTATGCCTGTCTCTCTCTCTCTGGCAGGATCATCTCTTCTACGCTGCATCATCCCCCTTTTCAAAATCTCCTTTTTCATTTTTATTCTTTACTCGCTCCTTGTGCCCCCATTCAACCCAATTATCCCTCCATGTTTTGCCTCCCTTGATTTTCCCTTCTTCCCAACTCATGTGAAACCTAATTTCTCCTCCTCTGGGCAACCTCCCATTCCCCATCCTGCTATCATATGATCCCTCCTCTCTCCCCCGTTTCTCTTTCTCTCTCTCTCTCTCTCTCTCTCTGTATCTCACTCTCCCCTACACTCCTCTAATATCCTTTCCTCTTACATCTCATCTCCTCCTTTTTCCTTCTTTTATCTCATCTTTCTCGACCTGTCGCTCTTGCTCTACACCATTTTTTTCAGTTTCCCGTCTCTCTAACGCCCCTCCTCTGCTTCTGTCTGGTTTGCATGGCCCCTCCAGTCCACTTCTCGATTAGCAGGATCGATCAGCCCGTGTCGGCCAGACACTTGGATAAAATGGCCAGTGAGGCTCCCGCATGGACATGGGTTCTGAATCAAGATGCTTCATTTGCAGATAACACTTTCCCACGTTCACGTCTCAAATTGTACTTCACCACAACCAAGGCAGAGGCAAACAGAGATGACTGGGGTAGCTGCTTTTGACACGCGTCTTTGGGTTTAAAGTGGAAATCCATCTGATTGTATGTGTTGCGTGGTTTCCACTACAAGTCCCAGAATTCCATTCCAAATTGCAACTTTTTTCATCCAGGATTACCCTCATCTTCGCTCACTTTAGATGTTAACTTTCTTTTCTTTCATGCCTTTTTCTGATCGATTGATTTGTTTGTTTTTTTCACTCACTCAAGGTGGTGTGGATATTTGGTGGCAGCCCCGCCAGCCAACAATGGAAACAGTACATAGAAGAGCATGTGCATAACACAAACACATTGAATGGCTGTTTCTTAAAAAGTGCCAGCTAGAAAATAATCAAATACTGGATTTTCTTTTACAAAATAGGAAAGATGTAATCAGTCGGAACCAGGAACAAACAAAACATTACAGGGCTAGGCAAATGGAAATTATTAGTCTATTATCATTATGATAATTATAAAGAATTTCACACAATATCTGACTCTGATGCAGTAAAGATAAAAGCAGCGCTTTTTTTGTCTAATCCTAAATGTGTGACACCCCCATAGGCTTATGTAATAAAGAAACTGTGCATGCCATGAAGCCAGCCTCCTCACAGACAGTATGAGAAATGTTGTGCAGAACCATCGGCACAAAAACAGTTGTGTTCACTGTCAGCGTCCTTTTTGTGGGGACCACCACCGTGTCCACAAAACATAGATCATAACAGGCCTTTCTGGTGAATGTGTTTGTATGACACAGCAAGAAAAACAGACACATATAGCACATCCACGGATGGACTGACTGTCACAACGACAGACAGGAAAGGGAAAGAGAGGGGCATAATGTGAAATGAACAGTTGTGATAACTTCAAAGGTTATTATTATTGTTATTACTGCGGGCTGGAACCATGCTCTGGCGTCCCTCAAGCTTTGATCATTATGTAAAGCTGTTGTGCTCATCGCTGCCACTGAATACATCACAGAGTGGATAACCAACCTTACACAGCCTGACACATTGCCTCAACTTGAATTTCTTTGCTATTTTTGTTGAGGGAAGAGGGTGAGAGTGATAGATGGCAACTTTCCATTGCTTTCTGGACGACGACCTGAACTGTACTCC
>NC_137189.1:8661940-8699440 GCF_960531495.2 Zeus faber
GTTGCCCGATTTTGAGTGTGTTGTGGGAGACGTAAAAGGAGGGGGAGTTGGATTACACGGCAAATTTGTCACTGTTAACCCTTAAAAATAGAATGGGTTGGGGGGGGGGGGGTCTTAAATAGGTAGAATTGGGGGGCTGCTGATAATGACAGTTGGACCGCCGCCCAGAGCTTATCAGAGGCTAATGCCACCAGCTTAGCATCTGGAAACCCCTGTTCCTCCCAGAATCCTCTGCCTCATCTTGGGGTGGGGTGTGGGGGGTCGGGGGTTGGCTTTTTTGCAGCTCCCCTATGTGGTTCAAACGGATATGATATGTCCATAAAAAGACCATGTGTGAATTGGAACGTGATGACACATAGACATAAACATGGAGACCCGAATGGGGATGGTCACCAAATGATAAGATCGACTTCAGGTCACTGTTTGGAGCATTCTTTTATCAGCTCTTACATCCTCACCAATAACCTGACCGAGCCGCTCATCGTCGCAGAGTATTTCCGATGTCGTGGTTATGGGTTCAGCGACTATTTCCCTTTAATGCATATCCAACACAGTGAACGAGGGTGACATTCGGAGGTTTTTGCCAACCAGAGGACGGACAGAGGACCTTTTGATGGTTCATGGTTCTTGTTACCTGACGACGAGAAAATATTTTCAGTATCCCAAACAAACTGTTGCGAATGATACCCCCTAAAAGAAAGAAAGAAAGAAAGAAAGAAAGAAAGAAAGACTGAATTGAATCTGTGACGATGCTGGGAGCGGCGGCATGGCTGGGTTCATTCAAAAGACTTATTAGATCACTATTTTAGATAAGGATTTGGTGTCTAATGAGAGGGTATTACAGTGACTGGTTCCCACAGTGGAAGCCTCATGTCTTCCTCTAGATTTACACACAAACTGCAAAGGGCAATCGTATAACCCTGAAAACGTACCTAATACGTGTCCTACGGTTCGAGCCGCCCAGCCAGGGCGTCTTCCAGGCCTTCTGTTCGGCCATCTTGCCGATCTTCCAATGCATGTTTGATTTTGGTACTGAGCAATTACCCTCGGGGCTTGGCGATCCACGGCTTCCTGTCCTGAAACACCAGGCCCTGCGCTGAATACACAGGAAAAAAGCAAAAACATTTGCTTGTTTATCTCCGTGGATAACAACGTACAGTTCAATTAAACTAGGAACCAGCATTTCCTGCAAATGCTCATGGGAGATGACAAATCATAATGGGGATGAGCAACCCGGAGAGAGACACACACACACACACACACACACACACACACACACACACACACACACACATACACACATATACAGACACACACACACATACACACACACACAGACACACACAGCAGCCTAAACTCGTCGGACGCAGCCTAGTCCTTCAGCGTCTTTTAATGTGCATCTTTGTGAAGCAGCTGCTTTCCTCAGGCCTTTCATACGTTCCTAAGAATTAATGACTCGATGTGAACACATGACTCAGGACTCGAAGGCTTCAACAGCCGATAACACATGATGACGCTGTGCAATATGATGCGATATGTAAATTGACATGATCAACTGTGAAAAATCACACATGCCACAATGTGCAAATCCATTTTTAGTGAATCAGAATTGCTCCAATTGGACGTAGACGAACAAAGTAAAAATCGACTTGATATATATATATATATATATATATATATATATATAGAGTAATGCTTGGGGTGTCCTAGATAGTAAAAGGTTGTTTTGAGGAATACAAATGTATAATATAATAAACCAAAGAATAAGTGGAATTAATGACGTAAATTTAAAACTTCAAAATATACATTTCAGCAGTAATGAACAACAATATATAATTTGACAATCCAAAAATCTATTTCTTTCCAAAATGTCTCATCCCAAAATATCATCTCCTCTGTATCTGTGAAGTCCTTGATCTCTGACCTTTACAGCACTGATGCGGTTCCTCTGGTACAGACGCATTAGAAGCGCCCCCTAGTGTCTCAATGCCGAACTGTTTTAACATTAAAGGAGACCTATTATGCACAACTCAGCTTTTCAGTGCTTGTGCACATACATTTGCGTCTCTGATGGGTCTACGAACACACAAACTGTGCAATAAGACATCACAGTGAGTTTTAGTGAGCTGTCTGTTTTCGAAAACATGTCCTAAAAAGAGCCGTTCAGCTTTGTCTCAGTACTACGTAACATTGAGACACATTAGAATTAGAACCACCCTCCATCTGAGTAACTCCACCCACAGCTGGGGAGTGACCGGATCCCCTCGTAGTGAAGATAAGAGCTAATCATGGGAAGTGCTCTGTTGGCTGCAGAGACCAGCGCAAATCTTTGAAAAGAAAGATTAATTAATAACAGCCGTCCATCACAAAAATGCAGACGAGGGAAATGTAAGTATTTCCAATTTAATTCTGTTGTATTTCTTTCTGTGTGGGTGTTGACTGTACTGTAGGCTGCAGTGCACAATGCGCTCCGCTTTTCTCCAAACAAAACCGTAGATGTAATTGAATTTGTTTCAATTTGAATTGTATTTACCGATGTCTCCGTAATTGAATGAAACAAAAAAGCACCAAGCCCCGCCGTATCCCGTGCTTCTCCAAGCTCCGCGCTGCACCGGACACTGCGGTGAATGAGTGAAGATTCAGCAACTGGATTGTTTATTTCTTACCTCAAATTTGTCCAGAAACAGATTTTGGTGGACTGATAAGGTGAAAGCAGTGAAAGTTAAGGGAGTATATACAACGGAACCCGGAAGCCATGCTCAAATGCCATTGGCTCACAGAACGAGGGGCCTCGGGAGGGTGGATCCTCCCACTGAATTTCAGACAAGTGGATTGGAGGCATGTTTGAATGGTTAGAATGCATAATCTGTTGTTATTTTAAGAGAAAAGAAATTAAAAACATGTTTTGGGGACCTCGGAGACCTTTATAAGATTGGGAAAAGTAGCATAATAGGTCCCCTTTAAAAAAGGGGCATGTTTCCAGGGAAGCATGTGCTCTCTAGTCGTGTTGCTTCAGTGACCATGAGATAATATATACATTCTGCAGGAAGCGCTGATGTCAGAAGAATAAACCTTTTATTGTGATCTTAAAACATTTCATTTAATAAAATAATTTCTCAATATTGAGCACACAGGACATATAACCTGAGGTATGTAAAAACAAAAGTGGAATGGGCACATTAATTAGGAATTTACTCCATTTAGCCTTGGTTTGAACCTGCAGTGAATAGGTTATTTTAGTATCCTGATAATATGTCATTTTTTTCCAAACCTGTACAATCTGTGACACATGATAGATGAAAAATAATCTCAGCAAATAAGCAGCAAATATTCTGATATAAGAAATTCTATGGTTGACTATAATATTTTTGATGTACATAGTGAAGTGAGTTACTGGATCAACACTGCAATTGTATGATTTACAATATATCAAATTATTATAGAATTAATTAGTAACAACTCACATGTAAATAATATATTGATAAAAACTTAGCTGTGAGAATAATGGACATTGAGTTTATTGGGAATGACGTTTTAGAGCCTCACCACTTTCTCAGGTTCTAAAAATGCAGAACATTTCTCAGCTGGTATCAGGGATTCAGGGCTAATCCAGTAACCCAACGTGGACAAAAAGGCCCAGTGAACGGGACGTGTTCGACGCCTATTTGTTGTCGGGTTTCCCTGGACACAGTCACAGTCACCAAGCTTTAATTTGGACAGACGGCGTCTATTTGCACTCGACATCCCCCTTACTAACCCAGGTTACATATTGTCTCTTTTATTCGACAATCAAGATTAATAGTTAAAAGCAAGCGGAAATACCACGGGTCCACGGGTTCACTCTCTGTCTCTTCCTCAGTTTCAGATTTGGAATGTCCATGTTTCAGTCCCATGATGCTTATCATGAATCAGAGTCGTTAGGAGAGAAACCGTCATTGTCTTAACATTGGTTCTAACACTGGTTCTGACATTGGTTCCAATGGAGAAAGCGTAAAAGTATGGATCGATAAAGAGTAAAACTTGTCAATTACTCTTTACTCTTAATATTCTCATTGTTAACACATATATAATTTTGGTATCCTATATTTTCATATAGTTCCCAATATATCAAATGCGATATGTTCCTATATATATTTCACATATTTCTGTTAGAGAGAGAGAGAAAGAGAGAGAGAGAGAGGGAGAGAGAGAGAGAGAAAGAGAGAAAGAGAGAGGGAGAGAGAGAGGGAGAGAACATACATCAATTATTTTCAACTTATTATTATTTTTGGTTGGTTATTTTTTGGTTATTATTATTAGCATTATTTTGATCACATATCCTATATATTCCTATATCCCAGATATTGTTTTGTTAGAGAGAGAGAGAATGAGAGAGAAAGGCAGAGAACATACATATTTATTGTTATTTATTATGATTATTATTATTATTATTATTATTATTATTATTATTATTATTATTTGTTATTATTATTATAATTATTTTGGTTACATATCTCATATTTTCCTACATTTCCCTTATAATACATTTTCCCATATCAGGTTCTAGCGAGAAAGAAAATACATACATTATTTGGATTTTTGTTTTTTTGTTTTTTTCATAATTATTATTTTTTTATTAATATTTTGGTCACATATCCTAAACTATATCCTATATTTTCTTATGTCCCATATTCTCGTGTTTTCCTTTTTTGGTCAAACACAAGAAAACACATCCTTTATTTTTGCTTGATTATTTTTGGGTTGTTATTATTATTTTGGTAGCATATGCCATATTTTCCTACATTTTCTATATTTCCTATATACTATATCCTATAGTTCCCCCTATACCCCAACTCACATAGCAGGACTGATTGAACTTAGAGGAGTGACATACTCTCCTATAAGGGAGTGTTTTAGTGAGGAGTGGCTCCGAGGAGACTATAAAAGAGCTTGTGTTTGGCTGGAAGTTTGGCTGAACTGAATAACCCAAAACGACACAAGGCTGGCTTCATACACACCTAAGGACCAAACACTGCAAGAGGTAACTTCTAAATCCTTACTGTGTTGGTTAAACTATGAATGGGGGACAAATACGCCTTGAATATTGTTGTAAAGTATTTTAAATTAGTCTGGCTCTCAGTTTGGGAAATAATTTGCTGCTTCAAATGAAATATGGCTAATATCTAAAAAACAAAATGAATAAAAACAAGATAAATGTCTTCTAAAGGATATAAAACTGTTACTGATGATAATAATAAGAGTAATGTTTTTGATCGTCATGAGGATTGTGATGATTATGTGACTTATTATGGTGATTGATATTTTGATTATGAAAGTAACTAAAGTGACACTTTATGATTCACATGAAACAACAACACATAGTTTAATATCGAATAAGTAACAAATACTCTTCAAAGAACGTTTTGATCAATTCATCGTATCCGATCAACTGATCCCGACAATCAAACTCTTCCGTTATTTATGATTCTAATGGAGATTCTAATGGTGAAAACGCTGGTGATGTAATGATTTTAATATTGATAATGAGGATGTAGATGTCATGATTCTAATTTTGATGATGATGATGAAATTCATTCAGAACTCATAATTTTGACGATTATGATGGTGATTATAATCCTCATTTTAATGGTGATCATGATGATGTCATAATTCTGACAAAGATGGTGATGATTATCATGATAATTATGATGACATTATTAAGCTAATGATGATCCATAATGAGAAGTATGACAGATGATAGAAAATAACATTGTGTTAATAATAATGATAATTATTAATAATAATAATAATAATAACAATAATAGAAGAAATGAAGAGAACAATCTTTAATCGTCACACAGCACACCACACTACAACACATGCAAGCACACACACACACACATGGACATGCTTTGGATGGTGGCTGGTGAAATGAGGCCTCTGCATTTGACCCATCCTGGCTTGTCCTTCCTCCGGGGGCACAGCCAGGAGCAGTGGGCAGCATTCGTGGACGCGCCCGGGGACCTGGTGATGAGTGTCCATCGCTGGTCAGACGATGGTGTCTGCATGTTTTTGGTGGGGGTCCGTACTGACCTTAGGTGGAGCAAACCCCATGTGAGCACGGGGAGAACATGCAAACTCCACACAGAAAGGCTCCTATTTGGGAGATAACCCGCCGGAGCACGGTGCCAACAGCACCCCAGGCGGGAATCGAACCCAGGACCTTCTTGCTGTGAGGCAGCAGTACTGCTGCCTCACAACTACTACTACTACTACTACTACTAGTACTACTACTACTACTACTACTACTACTACTACTACTACTACTACTAATAATAATAATAATAATGATAATACTGTGACAATATTGAGAAGATAATATTGCACAAATGTTTTTTAAGAAAGACAAGAAAATCCCCAAAACAGCAAACAAGATATTTCTTAATAGAAACAATGGTTAACAAATGGTTTCAATAGATATAAAATGTTTTTTGATATTTCGTTTGAAAATAGGTTTGGTAATATCGTGTGACCACGTGGGTTTTACCACAGTTAGTTAATCATCATATTCTGTGTTGAAAGTTAAGGAATGACATGGAGTCTCCTGACACAAATCCTTAACAGTTGAACTTGTTATCACCAAAAGAAAAACCTGAGGTGAGGTGGAAGAATGGTCTCACTGTCACTGTCTCGTGCACTCGTATTATCCACAAACACTGTGGCATTTAGTCTCTGCGTGAGTCGACGCATTCTCCATTCTCTCACATTATTGAATGAGTGCATCCCATGATGCCGTTTTCCTTCTGTTACAAATGCATTATGCAACTATAAGCAATTATCCACTGGCATTTACTGCTGCTTTGTCATCCTCGTGAGCTTCAGAGTCCCAAACTACTTAGTTTCTTCAGCTTGTTTACAATATACTGCCTGTTGTTTAAGCTTTGGGTTAACCTATATTTCTACATGTTCTATTTTTACAGGTAGAATGGATGTAAGTACTTTTTCAAATCCTCCAAACTTTGCACCAGTCAAAATGCTCGAGGTCATCACAGTCATTTCCTTGGCATGTTCTTTGTCTGTATTATAAAAACATTTTGTTTTTGCTTATGTCACTGGGTGTTGTTTGCAACTGCAAGTTGGTCTCTTCTATCCTCTCCACCCTCTCTTTGCCCCGTATCTCCATCCTGGACCCCAACCTCTCCTCCTCTCCTCCCCCTTCCCCTCAGCACTCTGATGCTCTGTGTGGCGGCTGCCCGTCCTCTGGTTCTGCCCCACAGACCACAAGCCAGTGGGCCACCCAGCAGCCTGGGGCAGGTGTCCCTGTGTGGCCCGGACAGCCCATCCAGCCTCCACCGTGCTGGTCCGGTCAGCCAAACTCTCCTTGCTGGCCCGGGACCCAACCAGCTCCAGCCCCAGCACCCGCTCCGGCACCAGTTTCTGTCCCTAGCCAGGTTTCATACCCTGCCCCTGCCCAAGTTACATACCCCTCCCCTGCCCAAGTTACATACCCTGCCCCTGCCCCTGCCCAAGTTACATACCCTGCCCCTGCCCCTGCCCAAGTTACATACCCTGCCCCTGCCCAAGTTACATACCCTGCACCTGCCCAAATGACATACCCTGCTACTGCCCAAGGTTCATACCCTACCCAAGTCCCATTCCCTGGCCCTGCCCAAGCTCCACCCCCTGCCCCTGCCCCAGCTCCAGCTCCTGCACCCGCTCCAGCCCCAGCCCCAGTTCCGGCTCAACCCTGCCACCCGTGCTGGCCTGGTCCCCAGTACCAGCCATCCCAGCCCCAACCTGCCATGCCTCCAAACCTAGTCCCAACCCCTACTCCGGTACCAGTGCCTGCTCCAGTCCCTGCTCCTAACACCCAGCCAGGCGCACCAGGCTGGCCAACTACCCCGCCGTCGTGGACTTACAACCCAGGGCAGCCAGGATGGCCCGGACAGAACCCCTCGCTCATGCCTCCCCATTGGCCCCTGTCACCCACCTCAGGACCACTAGTGAGTCAAACGAAAGACAAGGCATTTGCAAAGACCATAATATACAATATTAGGCTGCTTGAAATTAGTAGTCGTAGATACATGGTCCAATGGCATCAATAGATCACTGGATCATGCGAACAGATGGGGTGACCAGATGTCCAGTTGAATTAGTGGGTTGGATATGTGGATGGATGGATCACAAAATTTGAGCAGCATGGATGTGTCAAGTCAGTAATCAATGGATAATTTGATGACTCGGGCATGAGCCCTCTCTTCTGATAGACCGGAGGATTCATTGCTTTCTTTGTCATTCTTCTGCCATTCAGAGCGTGCCCTTCAACCTGAATTTGTCCCGAGGCGTCTATGACAAGATGATGATGACCATCATGGGCCACGTCAAACCTAACGCGAAAATGTAAGCCGGCATTCGCACACAGGCCCCCGATGTTACCCAAAAGGCAAAAGAGGAGAATCAGATGTTCTTTGCTCTTTCTGCAGGTTTACCGTGAACTTCCTGCGAGGCAACGACATTGTCTTTCACATCAACCCTCGTTTCAGCGAAGGGGGCAAACAGGTGTTGGTCCGCAACCACAAGGCGGGAGAGCGCTGGGGCAAAGAGGAGAGAGACTTGAAGGGACCTTTCCCCTTTGCTCCCGGGAGCCCGTTCGAGGTCAGTTGGAGAGGGAAGATAGTTTTACAGTTAGTCAAGATAGTACACCGCTTTACTGACCCCAGGCAACTTTCCCGTGGTTAACGTCAGGCTAACGTTTGGCAGAAGGGCTGGAAAGGGTTGGAAAGTCGTTTGGGGAGGATGATCCTAGATAAGGGAGCTGTTGTACAGCAGGGAGGCTCCTGGAGGTCAGTGGAAACTCAAAGAGTTTGGGTCTTCCTACATGTTAATGTTGTTTTCACCAATATTAACATAAATAACCAGCATGTGCTAATAAACTTTTAAAGGCTTACTAATCTGGATAAGCTAATCATGTACAGTATGCTCAGTACCATGGCATTCTAGGTAGAACTTTAATACCAATTGAAATGTTTGGAGGCAGGTGCTGGCCTGAGGGCTTCTTAAGTTGATTTCTTTACTTTGGCAATTTGAACATCACCTCAAGAGTAGAACAGAATTTAAAGTATGTGTTTTGTTTTCAGTAATCATTTTATCCCCTTTATAAGGAGATCAACAGATGTGTTGATTTATAGACTATAATTTTTTATCAAGATTTGATGGTTAGGGGCCTGACTAAATATTAGTCATCCTAATGTAGGCCGAGAACTATTAAGGGGTTAGAAATGGGTGTCTTCATTAAACAAAAAAATCCTTAATTTCACTCAGGGCATTCTCAATGAATTTAGAATGAAGATCAAGGTAAACAATCTTTGGTACGCTGTTTGTGGAGAGTTTGCAGAGTCGCTCTTTCCTCTTGCAGATGAAGATCCTCTGCACATTTGAAGAGTTCAGAGTGGCGGTGAACAACATCCCTCTGTTTGAGTTCCGGCACCGCGTCAGAGAACTCAACCAGATCGACAGGATCAACATCCTGCACGACGTGGTGCTCACCTTCGTCAACCTGGAGACGCTTCCATAGAGTCGCACTTAAAGACGTCAACACTTAGGAGGATGCATAATTATCAGTACAAAAGCAGATGTATGAGCCAGATAATGTAATGAATAAGCATATACACAAACTGGAGGAATTTTTGGGGAATTTCTATATCACAATATTATTATAGATTGATAAAAACTGTAATAAGTTTACTAACACAATAACAGATGAGCTGAGTTCACTTGGAGACATATTGCAACACACAATGTTATTCTAACTATTTATAATGTACAAAATGTGATGCCTTGGATTTGCTTTTTAGGACATTTTATGGCATAAATCACATGTGATAATTCTGTACTATTGAGTTGTTATTAACAAATTTAAAAATAAATATAAATATATAGGATCCAGTGGAAATATCCATTTTAAGGGATCGTTTGAGCTACATAATAAAGGAAGATAGGAAAGAACAACAACTCCTAAAGATATCATCATTTACAATGCTTATTTTTCATCCATCAACAATGTTTCAAACAGGTTGAAACCAGATTGCACAGAAACCACTCAGGGAAATACAAAATCACTGGGAAACATTAAAATCAACGACGCACTACAAAAAAAAATACCTACAAGCATGGAAAAATACATTTAGATGAATTTAGAAAAATTTAGATTAGAAATTGTGTATAAGAAAGTATACTTTTAAAATACAGTGCAATCGTCATTGGTACAAGGAAAAAAACAACACATTTTAACATTTATTTGAGAAGATAAAGAAAGGAGAGTTAGGCAAGTTAAAAAATATGGCAATTTCTTGGCATCCATACTCGTGTTGGTCACCATTAATTTCTCAGATTGTCTCAGTATAAACACATCTCTTCAGTCTACACAGAGTATGGGTGGTAAGAGTTTTAAACCCTAAAAAAAGATACTTGTGCAAATAACAGAAGTGTTGTGAAGTGTGAAGTGTGAAGAAGTGTTCCAAATACAGTTAGTGCTAAAGTATGTGTGTGTGGAGGCCACTGACATACAGAATGTCCACACACATGCATGCATACTAGAGGTCTTCACAGGTCCCAAAATACACATCTGAACCTGATTGGACCGAAGAAATTTGTCCGGAAAGACCCGGATCAGAGTCGGGTTGGGGAATTTCCTGGACCCCAAATTAAATTTGCTTCTAAAATTTTTAGAAAATCTTTTTCTGGCCAGTCAATGTCGGATGAAATGGAAAAAGCTCAAAATAATAAAAAGATCTAGACATACAGCGAGAGGCGCGCACCAAACCTCCACTGCGTCTAATGCTGTTTCCCCTTGTATTCTGACTATTCTACCATCGTTTCACAGCAGCGGTCTCAAACCTCAGGCCCCGGGGCCACAACCTCGGCCCATGACACACTTTAATGTGGCCCACTACAGGGTCATAATATATTGATAAATCTTGACCCATAAATTATGTTTTTAAAATCATAATGCTTAATTAATCCACGCAATTTTAAAATGTAAAACAGAATGAATTGATCGATCACGAGAGATTTTTTTTTTCAAGCTACTTGTCTAACAGTATTATGTGTCTATTTCTAACAGTATTACGAGGCAATTCCCGAATGTGCTGGAGAAAAAACCCAAATCCCAAAAAAGTAAAAAAAAAAAAAACCTGGCTATTTTTCCCTTAAAGTTCAAAATTGCCCAACTTGAAGACCAACAAGACCTGAAATGTCTGAAACATTTCAGTTTGAGACCAATGTAAAAAAATCGGGTTTGTTTTAAAAGCACGATATGAATAAACTTCAACTTGAACTTCAATCCACTCGTTGGAGTCCAGTTGACTATTGACACAGACCCAGGACCCAAGGCGATGGAATGGTCCCTGACCAGAACCCAAATGGCCATAATTAAATATTGACTCAAACCTGTACAGCACCCGGGTCGGGCCTCGGGTAGTCGGGTTCAGGGTTGAAGACCTATGAAGACCTCTAACATGCATAAAATAAATATATCTGTGTTGCTGGATGTTTCTAAGTATGGCTGTCCAGTCTCTTCACCACAGATTTGAGCAGCAACTCAGAGTACTGCTCTAGGAGAGCCAGGGCCCGCTCTCCCTCCCCCCCCTTGGACCCCAGGGACCTGTCCCTGTCCCCGTCCCCAGCTGACCCTCCGTCAGCTTGGACGCTGGGACTGGGCAGAGAATCCAGCTCCACCCGCACCATGCTCAGGGCCTCGGACAGAACCTCCCTCATCTCCTGCTGGTCCTTGCTGGGGTCTGGACCACAGCTCAGAGCCTGAATGGAGGGGAAACGTGGGAGCAGGCACATTTTAGGAAGTCTTTTCTGCATCCATTTTATCGAAAATGTGATCAGGTCAAAGTACTAGAAATGGATCGAGAACCCAAGGATGTGAACCGTTGCTTCCCTTGAGCAGCATGAACTTCAACATGTCTCCTCCTAACTGTCGATCAGTCCAATCCCACACATCAGCTTGGAGACGTTTTGTCACATTGCTCCTGACAGAACTGCTTCAGCTCATTGTCGCTGGGGGCCTTTCTGGCGTGAACTTCCCACTGCAGGGCACCGCCTCAACCTTTCTATTGGCTGACTTTCTCTTGGACTTTGAACTGATCACATTTTAGGTCAGATCTATTCGGACCTAAAATGTGGCCCTGAGAACCTTCTAGCACCACTGGAGTCAGCAGCGTCCTCTTACTTTCCCTTTCTATTGCCCTTTGCCCAACTTCTCTTCAAGTCTTATAGTCTCTCACCCTCTCTCTATTCTACACAAAAACACACACTGACCATGGAGTAGAGCATCGCGGTTCTCCTCAGACTGTCCTGAAGTTCACAGACGGCCTGCCTGCAGGTTTCCATAGTGATGAAATTATCTACTGTAGAAGAAACAACATTTAAAAGAAAATACCCCATGACACTCCCACTGCACACAGTAAAAGGCAAACGAACACACACACACACACACACACACACGCGCGCACACACGAAATTTGAAGAAGTTTTGGAAAAATTTGGTTACAGGAATATGAAAGAAAATAGAGATGGAAAGTAAGCGGTTGTTAGTGTACTCAAGCATATTTTCATCTGTAATGGGACTTTATTAAGTACAACTAAAATGCTTGTACTTGAATTTTGCTTGACTTATTTTCCTTACAGAGTAGAATACATTTCGATATTTAAAATTCTAGTTACAAAGTAAATATTTTGACGTTGATCCATAGCTGTAACTTTTCAGAGATTCAAGATTTGAATTCCAGAGCCAATCAAAGAAAATCATTTGCTTACTTATATTGCTATGCTTATGTGCTGCAGTTTAGTTAGCGAGATCAAAGTCCTCATCAGGGTCATTTATTGTCTTTTTTTTTGGTCCAAAATGCACCAACACAACAATGAAAAAAAATGTTTCACAGGATTAGAGTGTGAAACACACATATACACAATTTACTGAGCAAATAAAAAATATTGCGTGTGCCCCCCGCCCCAATACTCAAGTACCCATCAGTAAGTACTGGACTACTATTTTAGAAAACTGGACAGACTACCTAAATAAACCCAAATGCAACCTGAGTTGCATTTGGGTTTATTTGGCATTTGAGTTGCACTGAGTAAAACCTTTTTTTTGGAAACAAAAAAAAAAAAGAAACTCAAAAACTCAAGGTTTGCACAGCGGCCTCACCTCTGTGGCAGCAGAACGGACAGAAGGCGGGAGGGGAGAGAGAAGCTGGGGGTGGAGTGGAGGGACAGACAGACGGAAAGGTGGAGCGACGGGCGGGCGGAGGGGTGGCGGCGGAGAGGACGATGGAGGGGTGGAGCTGGGTCACACCTGGGTGTTGGGGGTTTGGGGTGCGGAAGGCAGAGGCCTGGACCAGGACCAGGGGGCGCTCTCTGGCCCCGGCCTCCTGGATCGGGTCTTTGACACTGCGACGGAAAAAGGGACGAAATGTGCGTTATTAAAGTTTCTGTGATAACACTTTGATAACAACATGTTAAAAACAAATGATTGCATTGCATTTATGATTATTATTGCATTAGTGGTTATTTTGCGATAATGACTGGCTGGCTGCACATTATCCTGCTTATTCCACAGCTTCTTAAAAATAAACAAATGGATATTCATTTGAAATTATTGTATAACTAGTGTATCTAGTTTAAGAGCTTCCACTAAGAGAAATTGTGTATGAATGGGATGTGTATGAATGTGTATGAGGTTTTGAGATTGATATCCATCGACATTCAAGTCTTCCATTGTAATTTCTATGGAGCGTCACAAGACGCGTATCGGTAACCACAACAATATTATACCCTCATACTACTCCTACTACTAAAAAATATAATACCAACGACAATAAGACGGAAGATGGAAGACGACAAGAAGGGGAAGAAGGATATATCGTGCTGCTGTTTTTACCTTTCAGAAACTGAATCTCTTTTTTGCTGAATCAGCAGCGTTGATGACGAAGCAGGCTCCACACTCAGAGACGATCGTTTTTTCAGGACTGTGGGTAAAGAAAAGCACATTAGGCAATGTACACAGTATCACACAGTACAGTATTTCAAAGTGCAGCTTTGACTAGTTGAAGATCCAGCTGGTTGCCTTACTGCGTCTACTTCCTCGGACCGAATCAGCATCGTGTGCAGGTTCTCCGACGGGCGTAGCGGTCCTCGGCTGTCTGTCCAGCGAGTCCAGGTTGGGCTTCATCTCAAGGCAGAGGCTGCGGCGAGGGCCGAGAAGCTGCTTGGGGAGAGGGATCCTGGATTGCGGGAAGCCAAAAACCGAGCCCTGATTGGGTGAGATGGTGGGCGTGAGGGGCGCGGGGTGGCGTGAGGCACTACCGGGGAGAGGACAGGACAGGGAGGACGACAAGGGGTGGGAGGACGGAGCGTTGGACACCGGAGGGGAGGTGCCGGGGAGTGACTCATCGTCCGCCAGACCAGAGGACCTCCGCCTCTTGCGGAAGGGTGGCGACGGAGGAGGCGTCCCTGCCTGGAGGCCCTCACCCAGGGAGGAGGAGCGGCTGCACTTTGCCATGGAGCTGGTGGTGTGGCTCATGTAGGAGCGCCGGGGCCTGGGCTTGGGGCTCTCCCAGGGCAGCGGGGACTGGGGGGACCCCGGGGAGCCCGGGGAGGTGGAGGGGGAGGAAACGCAGAACGAGGGTCTGGGAGAGTCCTGGTCCGCCAGGAGGCGCTGAGAACGCTGCAGTGGCGATGCTCGTTCACTAGAGGGCACCGGGGAACGAGGAGCTGGAGGAGAGGAGAAAGGTCATCAGGAGAGGTCTCTTTGGTGAGCCAAACATCTACATTGAATGACAACGATGCTTACAGCAGGAGACCAGGTTCTGGACGGACTGGGACTTCTGCAAACCCTCTGGACAGTCCACCAGCAGCTGTGTTTTGAAGGTGGGGTGGGACAGCCTCCACACGTTTGTTCCCGGAGGCCTCTTCTTTTGGGACGGAGCGCGGAGCGTTATGCCCTTCTCTTGAACTCCCCCATCAGCCCTGCTGGGATACAACACCACTAATGAACCTTACGGGTCATTGTAAAATCAAATGTCAAGGTACAAGCACCCATGCGCATATTGCTTTTGCCATTATTTTCCTGGTTCTGTTTTCCAGCCTTCATTTCAACAAAAGAGAGGTTGTCTAAAAATGGACCCCCCCCCCCCCCCCTCCAGCATGGTCTCTTCTTGTTTCGCATTTTGTGTTCTCAACTCACTTTGGCTCTTCCGTCCTGGGGGTCTTGTCCTCTGGTCCTCGGTTTCCAGAGCCTTCCATCATGGGTCGCACTGTGGACACCGGGGGTTTGGCGCAGTGCATCCCCAGCTCATTGTCACAGGCTTTAGCGAACAGAGGGACCCTCCTATATACATACAGGATATACGTTGAGAAGAATTATAGCCAAAGAATTGTGATGAAAATGTATTTTATCACGTCACAATAATCACATGAAAATGTATATTATACACTGATCAGCTGCAAAATTAAAACCAACACTAATAACCATTAATATTGTGTAGCTCCCCCCTGTGCCGCCAAAACAGCTCTGACCCGTGGAGGCAGGGACTCCACAAGACCTCTGAAGGTGTCCTGTGGTATCTGGCACCAAGACGTTAGCAGCAGATCCTTTAAGTCCTGGAAGTTGTGAGGTGGGGCCCCCATGGATCTGGCTTGTTGTTCTAGCACATGCCACAGACGCTCCATTGGATTGAGATCTGGGGAATTTGGAGGCCAACTCAAACCCTTGAACTCTTCGTCATGTTCCTTAAACCGTTCCTGAACATTTCCCCTTTTGCAGTGTGGCAGGGAGCATTATCCGGCTGAAAGAGGCCACTACCATCAGGGAATACTGTTGCCATGAGGGGGTACTTGGTGTGCAACAATGTTTACGTAGGTGGTATGTGTCAAAGTAACATCCACATGAATGCCAGGACCCCTGGTCCCGGGCCACCTTCTTCCATTGCTCCATGGTCCAATTTTCAAGCTCACATGCCCATTGTAGGAGCTTTCGGTAGTGGACAGGGGTCAGCATGGACACTCTGACCGGTCTGCGGCTACACAGCCCCATACACAACAAGCTGTGATGCACTGTGTGTTCTGACACCTTTCTATCATAGCAGCATTAACTTTTTCACCAATTTGTGCAACAGTAGCTCTTCTGAGGGATTGGACCAGACGGGCTAGACTTCGCTCCCCACGGTTAATGCGTTTTGTTCACCCCTGACCCTGTCGCCGGTTCACCGGTTGTCCTTCCTTGGACCACTTTTAGTAATTGGACCACTTTTGGTAGGTACTAACCACTGCAAACTGGGATCACCCCACAAGACCTGCCGTTTTGGAGATGCTCTGACCCAGTCGTCCAGCCATCACAATTTGGTCCTTGTCAAAGTCTCTCAGATCCTTACGCTTGTCCATTTTTCCTGCTTCCAACACATCAACTTCAAGAACTGACTGTTCACTTGCTGCCGAATATATCCCACCCCTTGACAGGTGCGATTTGAACAAGATGAGCAATGTTATTCACTTCACCTGTCAGTGGTTTTACTGTTGTTGCTGATGGGCGTATATACTAGTATCAATATCATTGTGTATTTATTCTATTTATTAAATGTTTTATTCAAAGAACAACATTAAGGCTCATCACATTTAATGACCTCAATGGTTATACCAATCTGAACCATTTTTTAAATATAAAACCCCTTTAAATATTTCAAGTTCCATTTGTGCATTGTACCACTGAAGGACAATACAGGAATGTTCATGATGTGGAATTTTCCCCACAGAATATTTTATCTCCACGGTCATAATATTATGAGGGGGTAAAGTAGAACTGATACTACAACCGTGTGTGTCACTGGGTACACAAGTATTTTATTCTACTTGTGTGACACACACTGTTGTAGTATCAGTTTCCACCACATGGTGACAGGTTTTCCAGTGTAACAAAAAACTTGTTCACTCACCTGATTAAATAAAGTTAAAAAGGGAAAATAAAAAAGCTGATAGTGATGCAAAGTTACATTTACATTATCAAAGCGCTTTCATTTGGACACAACTATGTGAGTTCACTGCTAAAATGACGACAGAGTCAGACACATTACAGTGTCAGTCCACATTAGTGTATAATTCTATTTTTCCACATTTATTATGTGTCCCACCCCATGGTACCTGTTCCTGTGTCCTTCGGCCAAGAAGCGAGAAGACATGCTGAGCCTCTGGACGCTGCTCTGTTCACAACTGGAGGCTGGAATATGGAGGGTTAAAAAGTGTCAAATTAGACTTAAAATGTGCTACTGAAGTTCAGGTTTAAGTTCAAGTTTTTATTTTCCCCAAATGAACTGAAATTAAATATTTTTTTATTTGGTTGCAGTCAGGGTTGGAGGAGAGCAAAATACAACAAAGATATTTAAAACAGTAAAATCAATGTAGAAAAATAAATAAAATAAGTGAGAAAATTAGGTAGGCCGGAATCAAGCCAATACCTGGGGTCAATAAATAATAAAATGCCACTAAATATCAACAACAATAAATAACAGAAATTGAATAGTGATAAAATGCCTGAAAAATGAAAATAGCTATTGAAATAGCTTTTATATTGTGTAATTGGTGTGAATGAAAATATATAGAAAACAAACTCAAATAAACAATGTCCAGATTTCCTGTGTGTGTGCACGCGCGTGTGTGCGTGTGTGTGTGTGTGTGTGTGTTACCTGTGCTGTCCCCCAGCGTCTCAAAGTTCTGCTTGAGGAAGTCTTCCTGGTCGTTGTCCATGGGTCCCATCACCGTCCTCAGAGCCTCGTCCATACTGGTGATCCTGGTCATTCTCTCCTTCTTCTTCTCCTCCTCCTCCTCGTCTTCCTCCCTTCCCTCGTTCTCCTCATCGGAGCTGTCCCGGCCCAGAGTCACTTTGACGTCCGGGTCTGAGAGACACAAACAAACTGGGTTCATGTACAAAATAAAATCAGATTTTTAAATTGCAAATTGTTTGTCGAGAACTTAAATTCTTTAATTTATTATTATTATTATTATTATATAAATTGTAATTTTTTTTAAGATTGTTGTTGATTTCTAATGGGGTCTGAGAAAAGCGCTTTATAAATAAAATCCACTATTATTATTTACATTTTTTGTAAAAAAAAAAAAAATCCTCAAGATGAAGACGATTCTAATAAAAACAAAATAATTAATGTGCAAATCACTGTCAGATTTTCCATCTACTAATTATATAATGGCAATTTTCATTTACACTTGATGCCATTTTTCTCATCTCCAGAGACATTTTAGAAATAAAAATAAATATATAAATATGTTTTTATGTCAATTCCCCAAGAAAATTATTGAATAATCCTAAAAACAAAGTATACACAGCATTAAGACAAGACAACATACCTTTAAGTCTCTAAAAGTGCAGAGTGTTATCTGGTATTTTCTATTTTATTTATAAGGAACAAACAGGAATTGTGTGTTTGTTATCTTTCCTTATGTTTTAATCGTCTGTCTAATATGTAGTAGATGCAACTAAATGCCTCAATCTGTGGCGTTAACATTTTTTTGCTGTTTCAAATTTAACAGGATTTACTTTTTGGAGCAGAGCATCATTTAAATGTAGGAACGGATGTGTGGAAATCCTCTTAATTTGTTATTTCCTTCCCAGCGATGGTGGCACAAGTTTACTCAAATTGGAAAAATAAGGTTTATCTATTTGACCAGAAAAATTATTCTGATGATCAAATCCATGCCAACGTTAATGCTATTTAGATGTATGTTTTGCTAAGTCCTGCATTATGAAATTGTGTATTAAGTATTCTGTATATTAATACCCCATTATTGATATTTCGGAAAAATTGCTTGTTCACGATTGTGTGTGGGAAATGTATGTTTTCGGAACAAAATGGTGGTGGTTGTTCTCTCTTTTATTTGTTCTATATAACAAACATAAAGTCTGTGGTTAGCATTTTAAATTCAGTATTTTCTCAAAATACCCTCCAACAGCTAAATCCTGTGACCTCTAAATTACAGAAGTGAAATGGCTTCATAATGCCTGTTAGGTTAGTTTGGAAGCTCTGTGGTTGGAAAGGCTTCTTATTACGGTTCTTTAACTCCAGCGTTTTATTACTAATCCCCTTACTGCTGAAGGCCGGGTCGGGGCTGGACTCCCGGCTGTAGTATCCCAGGGAGCACACACTGTCTGGGCTGCAGCCCTCCTGGCTCTCCAGGCTGAGCTTCCCGGCTCCCAGCGAGCCACACGTCTGCTCCACCACCACGTAGCTACTAGGGGGACATAAATAGAGGGTAAGAGATCAGCACAATGTACATTTTGTGTGCTGCCTGGTTTGACAGTGTCTGCTTTTCTGCTCCATGAGGGCATTACCTTTCCAGTGGACTCTCATTGTCTTGGTTGCCCTCTGGGGGGTAGATTGCAGCTCCGTCGGGGCCCTTGGAGCCCCTGGACGAGGGGTGGAACAGCCATTCGCTGTGGTGCCAGGGACGCCTCTTCTTCACCCTCTCCTCGGACTGGAGGGAAAAGCACGAGGGAAGGGTCAGGAAGGTGAGTAATGTAGTGTTCCCATTAGTTCCTATCTATTGGTTGATCACAGCGCTGATGGGTTTTAAAGTAAAACAAATACAAAGAAAATGCAAATTCTAAATACGTGAAAATAGTAAAAATATATCATGAAGTGAGGTCCCCCCCCCAATAAAAAAAAGTTTCTGTTTTGCCAATGATTTGGCGGATCACTTGCTGTACTCTTGTGGACCACTAGGGGGTCACGGTCCACAGGTTGAAAGTCGCTGGTTTACATCTATTGAAGGATCATTATGAACATTTTCAATGTGGACTTCATTTTGTCTATATTTTCCGACCATCGAGATTTGGTGGTGGTGGGGGGACTTAAACCGGAGCTCGCAGCTTGTGCATTCTAATAATACATTATGTTAGTGCGCACCACAAAAATGTACCTATATGTTCCAATATTTTTTTAAGGGCCCCTGTCAGTCACAGGTCCTTCGATTCACCCACCCCGAGCGGCCGCCACAGATTATCAACCCCAATAAGACATTTACTTTGGGTGTATAATAAATCTTCCCTGTGATAGATAACAACCCAGAAATCTGTCTCTCTCTCCTCTCCTCCTTCCCTCGCTCGCTCCCTGCTCACCAGCGCCTCCTGCAGGCTGGAGGCGCTGCTCTTCTTGGGGGAGAAGCCCTCCAGCTGCCTCAGGTCCAGCATGGACTTCACCATCAGCTCCAGGGAGCCGATCCGGCGGGACCAGCGCCGCCGCGGGCGCTTGACGGGGTCAGGGGTCGCCGGGTGGCTGGTGCCTCCGACCTGGAGGAGAGAGGACGAAGATTAAGGTGACGCTGGAGCTGTAGTGGTGTGAGGAGGGATGAAACTGTAATCTACGCAAGCAACTGTTATATACTGTTCATACTATATCAGAGTCTACAAATTGTATAATTGGAAAAATGCCTTAATTACAATCATAACATAAGTATAACATGAGCATAAGGGAAGTGCTAGTTGTTGTATTTTACGAATGATGTGTGCATGGTAAACGTTGAGCGCTCTGATCATGGCCAACCATGCATTAAAGGGGACCTATTATGCAAAACTCACTTTTTCAGTGCTTGTGCACATACATGTGGGTCTCTGATGGGCCTACTAACACACAAACTGTGAAATATGACAACCCAGTCAGATTTTGTGAGCTGTCAGTTCAGAAAACATGTCCTGAAACAACCCGTTCAGATTTGCAGCCAAACCCTACGTTACTTTGGGCTTCAGTAGTATTAGAACTGCCCCCATCTGTGTAACTCAACAAACACATTTTTCAAAAGAAAGAGGAATTAATACCAACTGCCGGTGAAGAAACTGTAGACGATGATAGGTATTTAAAAAATAATTGTGCAGTGTGTTTCCTTCTGAAAAATAAAAAGTATGCAGTACATAGAATGCAGGCTGTGGCCCGCAATCCACTGTACGTTTCCCCAAACAAAACCAATAAAAAAAATGTTATTATTGTAGATGTATTTACTTGTATTTTTTTTATTTTCCGACGTTTAAATGAAATGTCGGAAAATAAAATACGTGAAACGTGCCCATGTCTCCCAAAAACTTTTAAATTATTATGAGTGAAGATTCAGCAACTGAGTTGCTTATATCTTACCCCACATTTGTTCAGAAACTGATTTTAGTGGACGGATACGGTGAAATCAGTGAATGTTTAGACTAGACTAAATACAACGGAACCCGGAGTTTAGCTCAAACCCAATTGGCTCACAGAACAGGAAACTTGTGCTCAAACTCCACTGGCTAACTGAACTATGGGCATCAGGAGGGTGATTCCACCCCCAGAAAATATCCCATTTTGGAAAAGGATGGCACAAAGTTATGTTAGAATGCATAATCGAATTGGTGTTTTCAGTAAAAAACTTCAAAACATGTTTTGGGGACCTCAGAGTCCTATTTAACTTGTTGAAAAGGAGCATAACAGGTCCCCTTTAATATAATATCAGATTTGCGAGGAAGAACTTGAAGTCCTTTTGAAATTGAAATATAAGTAAGTCACTACTAATATTTTAATAATAATAACTTTATTCATCCTGGGGAGGTGTTCAGGGAAATAATATAATATAATAATAATATAGTAATTATATTATACAATGTAATAACAATAATGAATAAATATTCCCACATTTATACCAAAACCACTGACCTTAGTTGCCTCCCAGGTCTGCACGTTAACCAAACCACCTGCAGTGTAAGAACAGAATAGCAAGATAAGCATCTCACTTCAGTTTTCACACATAATTCACACATCAGAAGCTAAAACCTCCCTCCCTTCTGTTCTATCCTCTCTGATCCAGTAATTTATAAACCCTCCCGACCTTCCTCTCCTCCGGTGTCATTGCTGCTGTCAGAGGACGTGGTGGTAAGGGCGTCCTCGGGGTGACGGGGGTCGTCCTGCTCCCCTCCGTCCTCCTCAGAGGACAGGCCGCACAGGGTGGGGGCGCTGTACACCTCCCTCCTGGAAAGATACAAGATTACATCTTAACACTTCACAGTGTGTGTGCATATATATATATAAAGTGTGTGTGTGTGTGTGTGTGTGTGTGGCCTTTACTTGAGTGTGGGGGTCTTGCAGGGCGATGTGCTGCAGATCTGTCTCAGCTGCCTCAGCCTCTCCCTCATGTTTATGGTCATTTCTGGAGCTAGTCTCCACAAGAAGATGCAGCTAATGGGGGGGGAAACACTCAATTTAGCCATGAGACAATGTCTTTATTCCTTCAGAGAAAAGATTCTGAAGATTCTACAGACGGTGAGTTCTAACAATGAGAAGTTGTGGTTTACAGGCAAACATGGACGGTTGTTTTTAAGACGGGAGGGTTGCGCTGTGTAAACCGGATAGCGGTTGCTTCGCGAGACGAGCAACCAGGAGATGACAGACCGGAGCCCATGCTGTGTACAAGTAAACTCGGAAAATCGTGCTGCGTTTCAGAGAACCTGAGAAACTGTAAAACGCACCCAACACGACTAAACTGGACCCTGTGTATCGCTGCCTGCAGCTATATTTATCATTATTATTACCATTATAATTATCATTATAAGAATTATTATTGTATATTATTTCTGTCTATTAAGAAAATATGTCAAAATCAATGCAATATTTTCTTCTACAAATGCAACAAATTTCAAGTGCCAGACATCTGATTGAATTTGGGCAAATCGGTTCCTCACCTGTCCCCAGACACAGAGATCAGATGCTTGCAGTCATTGGTGAACTTCATCCCTGTGACAACCTCTGAAAATACAATAAACGACAACAGAGCTTGTTGGTTTGATTTTGGAATTACTAAAATGCAGAATAGGAAAATCCAATTTTTGAGGTCACATATAAACACCAGAGTGAGTGTGAATAAGAAAACCATGATTCCATGAGGTGATGAGTCATACCAGAGTGTCCAAACATGTTTGCCACACAGTCTCCAGTGTGGAAGTCGAAGATGCTGATGTTCTTATCAGAGCAGCTGGTCGCCACATAGTGACCAGACGGATCCATCTGCACCTGTCAAGCAAAAATAATAATAACAGTATCTTGAATAAAAGATGTCAAAATTAGTTAGGGGAGCCAAGCGACTAGCTAATTTATTGCATTTTACAAATAATGCAACAAATAATGCATGTATGTGAAAGGGATACTCAGCTACAGATTTTGGTAAATCGTGTTTTTGTCTTGTCAAAACCAATTTCATCCTTGTGTATCCTGAGACCATCTTCATAACGATAAAAGGTTTGTCTATTTCGGGATACTTCATTTATGTCATCTAATTATCTCATGTACATTGATGAAAAAGCCGCATATGAAATGGAGTAACTGTCCAGAGCACATTTCTATTAAAGAGAATTGAATTATAATAAATAACTTTCTTGGTCAGTTGTGTAGTCTGAATGGTCTTATAGGGCTGGAAAAGGGCATGAGACAAAGCTGTGCAACAACCACCAAAACAAGCCTTTTCAGCTTGAGAGGAAAGAAAGCCTCTGCACAATAATTGAATAAAATACATTGGAAAACATTTGAGTTGACTTTGTGGAAGGATATAAATTAGTATTTTGCTTCAACACTCTGGATTTGCTACTTAGCACAACATAGAGGTAAAGTTGTACCTTGAGCAAACTGCCGTCTTCATTGAGGGATCCTTTGTAGAGCTTCTTCTGTTTGCCGCTGCTGATGTTGAAGATCCTGGAGACGGGATGTACGAGACAACACGCTTGAGCAGAATTTAGCACAGAAAAGAGGTCAACGTACCCTGACCAGACCTCCCGGTTTCTCCGAGACTGTCCCGGCTTCGAGCTGTGTGTCCTGACATATTTGTAAAACACTGAAATGTCCCGTTTTTCAACATTCACCATCAAATTGTCTCAGTTCACCACAATTAAAATAATAATAATAATAATAATAATAATAATAATAATAATATGATACTTGTTTTCAGGGCTTACATATATTATATACCGTACACAGTCAAGCAGAAAAGAGCGTGGGGAAGTGGGCTCATCATGAACACGCCCACTCGCTTGCTGTGAATTTTGTGCTTTCAGGGTTGTGTGTGTGTGTGTGTGTGTGTGTGTGTGTGTGTGTGTGTATGTGTGTGTGTGTGTGTCTGTGTGTGTGTGTGTGTAGGGCCAACATGCACTTAAGGGTCTCTTTTTGGGGGTTCCAAAATGCGGTCACCCTCGGTAAACGATATTTGGAATTGACTTCAGTGGGTCATTTGGCTATGTACGCACCGTATCCCTCGGTCCTGGCAGCCCACAGCGGCGTACTTGCAGGTGGGGTCAATGCCCATATCGTACAGGGTGGTCTTCCCCACAACATGATGGGAGCGCCTGAACTCTGTACCTGTGTCTGTCTGAAATGGCAAAGGAGAAACATAATTCTGGTGAGAGCTGGAAAATCAAAATTCAAATTCAAAATAAGAGCTTCAAAATACATATAATTCCTAATGGAAATGAAGGCTTCTACAGGAAATCTGAAGAATGTAAAGTAAGGTAAGGTAAAAATATGTTAAGGATAATCCTATGTGTCATTACATATTTCCTAAGTTTTTCCAAAGTTAGATCTTGGACATTGCGGATAATAAATACATAAATACTTCCTTGAAACTTAAATAATTGAAGGCCAAAAGAAAACACAATGTTTGCATACTACTTTCCGAAAATTGAAGCTCAATGACTCAAAGACAAAGCTTTCAGTCATTTGTTTCTTCTCAGACTAACAAGCCCTTGTTGTCATTGAACCACGTCTTCTCGAAACAAGCGTTCCGTCATCGTATAAATGTGGGCTAATAATGTTAGTGGCCTAAAATAATGGCCTTAAATCTGAAGAGAATTCTGGACCTTGTGCAACCGTAACCGCACAGGAAATAATCCAGCAACCTAGATGGCAATTTATTAAATGAATGCAGCATTTTTTCTTCTTAGGTGTTTACTGGGATTTGAGGTTATAAAACCTCTAATCCAAATACCTTTGAAAGTGTATTCCATTGGCATCGTCACACAGGCAAAGGCTCCAGTGTGATGTATGATGATGTATTCTAGCCATTCTAACATGCCTCTAACCCATCCGGTTCCAGGACACTCTGTTTCAGTGGGTGGTGCCCCCTCCCCCAAATGCGAATCGAAACCAAGACCTTCTTGCCATGATAACGTTGGCACAGTGCATCGCACGCACTGTGCCAACGTTACTTAATACTTATATTTCCATCGTCTGCAGTTTTATCACGGACAGTTGGTATTAATTCCTCTTTCTTTTAAAATATTTGTGCTGGTCTGTGCAGCCAACAACAGAGCACTTCCCATGATTAGCTCTTAGCTGCTAGCATTGGCGCTCCAGACATGGGTGGAGTTGCTCGGATCAGGGGTGTTTATAATTCTAAGGAGACCCAAATCTGAACGGCTTGTTGGATCACATGTTTTCTGAGGCAGAACATAAACAAACAAATAGATAGATAGATAGATAGATAGATAGATAGATAGATAGATAGATAGATAGATAGATAGATAGACAGATAGATAGATAGATAGATAGATAGATAGATACAGCCAGACAGACATATGTATTGTATATAGACGGATGATAGATAGATAGATAGATAGATAGATAGATAGATAGATAGATAGATAGATAGATAGATAGATAGATAGATAGATAGATAGATAGATAGATAGATAGATAGATAGATAGATAGATAAAATAAGACTGGCTGTGTTCACAGTTTGTGTGTTAGTAGGCCAATCAGAGACCAAAATGTATGTGCACAAGCACAGAAAAGGTGAGTTTTTCACAATAGGTCCCCTTTAAAGCAAACTAGCTCCTAAACCAGCTAACAGTGCTATCACTGAAACCAATAAATCCTTTAACTGGGTGTTTATGAAACTTTATCCAAGATAGGGAGCCTTTGACCTGTGGACAGTTTTGTGGTCGTCGTTTGCTCATAAAAACTAACACCAGTGATGCCCAGTGACCAGTTACCTTGTGCTTAAGCAGTGACCACCTAGATGACACTCACGATTGGTTTTATGAAAAAATGGACTGAAGCCTCACCCTGTGTGCAGTCCGGAAGTAGATGCTCTTATCGGCCCCACAGCTGATCAGTCTCACTTTGTTGTCATTGGCTGAAAAACAAAGATCAAGATATGCATTTATGAGATCAAATGGAAGGTTTTTACAGGATAAACGTCCAGGTTGCCCGCCTGAAGAACCCTCTAGGATGATTTGGTTTTATAAACTGTATTTTGGGCAAGTCCAGAAGAGCTTATTGTTTTGAATTCTTGTTATGAAATTGTTTGTCATTCTTGAGTACACGTACATCTATAATCTTTTGCGATATCATGTGTGGTGACACTGTGTGTCTTGCTACAAAGAAGGTAAAAGAGCTTTGTAAGCCAAAAGCCAGCCAATCAATGAATAGATCAACCGACCAACCAAACAACCAACTAAGCAACCATCCAAACAACCAAACACCCAAGCATCGAACGAACCAACTAAAGACCCAAACGACCAACCAGCCAACTAACCAATCAACCAACTAACCAATCAACCAACTAACCAACTGAACAACCAACCATCCAAGCAACCAAACACCCAACCCATCAACTAACCATCCAACCAATCAATCAAACACCCAAATAACCAACCAACTAACTAACCAACCATCCAACTGAACAACCTGTCTCAGTTAAGAGTGTCTCACCAGCAAAGCGTACGGCCGTTATAGATGAAGAGTGCTCGTCCAGTGTCTGCAGCAGGCCGTAGTCTTCCTCAGCGTTGAACACATGGATGAGACGGTCTCTGCTGGCCGTGGCCAACAAATGGAGACCAGTATGGGGTTTGGAATACTCAAGAGATAGAATCTCCGCATTGTGGGCCTCGACCTTCAGAACCTCCTCCATACTGCCGAGGTCATGAACCCTGTAAGGTAAAATAATAAAAGATACGGTCAAACCAAATAAGATACACTCCATCTTTCTTCAGTACAGATCCAGTGTTTTTGGACATCGTTTTTCCTACCGTAGTATACCGCTGCGGTCCCCAGAAGCCAGGTGTTTTCCGTCTGGACTGACGCAAATGCTTCTGATGCCCGCCCTGCTCTCCGCCGTCCCCCCGTCCCCGCACTTCTCAGCCGGCGCCTCGGGGTCCAGCAGGTTGTCGGTGTTCTCGTCCACGTAGATGACCTTCAACAGGTCCTGCGATTGCCAAAAAAGACAAGAAAAGTTGGGGTTTGATTTTTTTTCACTCAGTTCTACATATGAATGCATGAAAGACGACAACTCACATCGCTGAGGACGTTGTGGGCCTCGGTTTGAGAGCCCTCGACGCACCACAGACGGATGGTGTTATCAGCTGAGCAGCTGACAAACACCCCAGGTGAGAACATGCCACCTGACTCCCCAGGGATATCTGGTAACATCTAAAAAGAAAAAAATGACAGAAATGATAATAATAATAACAATCTTGCAGCGGAACCCCTGCAATTCCTTCACGGACCCCTAGGGGACACCAAATTTCAAAATGGAGAATAGAGGTGTACAAGGCTTGATGTGAACAGATGTATAATGAATGGGCTTCTAGAAATATCTTAGAGATTATTACTTCACATATTTAAAAGAGAGAATTTAATATGTAGCATATATATAGTGCATAATTAACATACAAAAAATTGTAATGGTAATGAGTGACAGTTGGGGAACAATGTTTACCACTTATTTAAATACATATTTCCTTGCATTTACCTGCAGGTCCCAGACGCAGGCGGCGTGGAAGAGGGCAGAGTTCACCTTTGTCACTCGATCCACGTTCCTCACGTCCCACACGTACACACTGTGGTCGTTGTACACACAGCTCAGCCAGTGGCTGGCGGGGTCGTAGGTCAACGCAATGACATCTGGGTAGCGAGCCACAATGTGGTTGGGAGACAGGTGGCTAGAAGTGGAAACAGACCACAACAAAAGGCTTTTTTGAGGAAGAACTGCTTTGGAGCTAAACTGTTTTCAAGAGTTTACAAGTGTCAATCTATTAGATTGTCCAGAAGTACCAGTCCCATTCCAGTCCCATTTGAAACTGGATTTTTTTTAAATATATCTTTCCATCATCACTTTTCCCAAAAGTGTCCCTTCTCCCGATTGATTTTTTTTTTCTTGGTCACTTGATTTTGATATTGGTATCCAATAGTTATATTCTTGCTGGGTGCCAGACCCCACCATCAATGGGAAGCAGCATAGAGAAGCAGCATACATAACACAAATACATTTAATGGCTGTTTCTTCAGCAAGTTCCAACTAGTATAGTATAAAATAGCATAAAATTTGGGATTTTCAAATGAAATAACAAGAAAAAACCTTAGGGATTACCACTTTAGAGGTAGCTGGACAGTTAGGTCTAGTACTATAATAAGAAAGCCACTGATCCGGTGCTCACCTGGCCTGGGTGATGGCCGACACGTCGGTGCCAAGGGGGTGTGGTCGCGGCAGCGTGCACACAAAACACAGATCAGCGGGACCGAAGCATCGCACCATTCCATCGGCACATCCACAGAAGATCACATCCTCCGACAGGGACAGGGACTGTGCCACGCCCGTCTGGATGAGGAGATCAAATAAGATCAAAGATTAAAAGGCGAGCCCGCTACCAGGAGGAGCCGGGAATCGAACCGGCAATCTTCCGATTCCAAAATGAGCTGCTCTACCCCCCAAGCCACTGCCCCATAGGATATCATTCAAAATGTTTAAAATGTTTTATTTTTACTAAATTTTAATACTTTGGCACTCCTTTGACCGTTAAACTACACATGCTCTGCGGGTAACTTGAGGTCAGATGTGGGCTGCAAACATTTTAGAGATTTTAAAGCAGGACATGAGTCGGAAATGTTTGGGAACTGCTGCAAAGTGCACTGGCTGATATTTAAGCCTGCAAAAAGGACATGTCAGTGATGACATATGTTACAGTGGATGAATACGTCCTTATTAGAACGCCTCCAAACACATCCTGTCCTGGTGCAGGTTGCTAATCCCTCTCTGGTGCGTGACTGACGCTGATCCAGAGTAAAGTCCAAAGGCTCTCGAGGGAACACACAACGCAGCTGGACTTAAACTGTGACCACAGGACGCACAGTATAATGTGAATATGACTTTAAATTCTTAACATCAATCTCGTTCATAGGGCTTAAATAATCCATTCATAAGGTAGTGAACTTCTAGTGTTTCAAGAAGCATTGAGAAGTTACAGCTATTGTTAAAAAAAAGTTGTTAAATCAAAAAAACGTAATGGCAGCATTAATTTTGGGCAATATTATGCAAAAAAAAAAGGTATACCAGTATTGCTTTATGTAATTCCTTCATGCAATTATAATACTACTGTGATTACTTTTAAGGTTTTACTGTTTTAAAAGAAGAAAGAAGTCTAGGAATTGCATTGTCTGCAGTATTGCGGTATCATACTGGAGTGAACAGCAAAAAAGGCTGGGAATAGACGTAAACTGTACAGAAAAAAGTGAAATAAATAAACAGGTAAATAAGCAAATACATGAAATAAAAAATAATAATAAACACATAAATACAATCTTCAACTGTAATTTGAATTTGAATTGACGATTTGTCTAGAAAAGTACATCCAGCTATGATGTGTAACTAGTTCTGTCAGACAACTTGACGGCGCCACGCGCTTCCACACCCACAATGGGCGGGCCTATTTAAGCAGCCAATCCCACCTGCCCTACCTGCTTTGCCGCCTGCTTTGCTTGCTGTGTTGCTGCACTCCCTGCACCTCACCTGCATTCACCTGTGGGGCTCTACTCTTCGATCCAATAAAAGGATTTGAGCTCATCACTTCTAGCTCACTAAACGCCTATGTTTTCTGTACACCTCGCCAGGAGTGATGAGCAGCAGAGCTCAGACGCCAACCTCAAACGATGCTAAATAAATAAAGATCATCTTAAAGTAAACCTAAGAGTTGTCTGTTTGAATATGTCACCTAGCTATAGTAGTAAAGTCATTACTAGTAGTTATATAACAAAATATCAAGGATCCGAGCATCCCCCCTTTCCAGTTTCTGCCTTCCAAGATGCTGCTTCCCCCTGTTTCCCCCACTACAGAACTCACCCGCAGGTCCACCCACTTGTCCAGCGTCCTCTTGGCGTTGAACTCGCACAGCAGGCCAGAGGACGTGATGCAAAAGGTGGAGTCGGACTTGGAGCCTCGGCCGCACGCCACGTCGCAGAAGAAGTTGTTCCTCAGTTCTCCCAGGAGCCCTGAGCGTCCCAACAGAGGAACCGGGGCACTGGACTAAACACAACAACAACAATGAAAATAAAATACCTGCAAGCAGCATTTAATAGCATCTGATTAATCATAATTAACATTAATATCAAATTAGGGCGCTTTCATATCTGCCGTGTTTAGTCCGGTTGAAGCGAACCCTGGTGCGTTTACTCCCTGGGTGTGGTTCGTTAGGGCAGGTGTGAACACAGAAATCTAAATCAAGTGTGGACCAAAAAAAAACGGTCCCAGACCCCGCGCCACAGGTGTTGATGGACCGGTTCCACGCGACCCCGAGTGTGGATCGCTTGCGGTGAGAACACAATTCGACCCTGGTTCGACCCAATTGCAGCAGTACTCACTGCCTCAAGTTGGACTTGCATTAATTTGGGGACAGGTGGTGGGCAGCCACGTTCTAAGTTTTAGGATAAAAGCTCTCATAGCGATCTCTCCGTAACATGCCTACTCCTCTCCACCCCTCCTCTAGCTATGCACAAACAGGGCTCCTACATTACCCACAATGCAATTTTCCATCCGGGAAGGTCCACTGTCAAAGTTTTGAATAAACAAATCGGACCCAATGAGAGGACAGTTTAATAGCACGTGGAGTTGAATAGCCAGGACCTCTACTCTGTGAGGTAAGTGCTGGAAGTAAGTTAAGATAAGTTTCTTTTAGGAGGATTTAAATGTATATTTAATACAACACAGACAATTAATTCTATTATAGAACAATAGTATAGTATAGTATAATTATAGAACGTAGAATCGTGATTTTGGGCGCTGCCCATGGTGGCCGCCTGCGCAAGCGCCTCGTGTCGATTACACACATTTTAGTATTTTTAGAGCTTATTGTGCGTAATCACCGGGTGTCATGACATTTCACTGCATATAGGTATGACCGTATGTGTGTGTGTGTGTATATATATAAACTCAAGTTATATATATATATATATGTGCCAAATAATCTCTTGAACTTGAGTTTGTTAGAAAGTTTTGGTCAGCTGTAAAATGTTGCCGTATGAACACAAAACGAACCCAGGGGCGATCGCAACTTTGTATGTGATCTGCATCTGTACCTGATTTGGAATAAAACAAGCGAACCACAGGTACGAATGTGCCCTTAAACACGTGCCTGGGTATGAGGTCACCGCATTGTGACATCACAGCAGCAAATCCACATGGTTGCGTCAAAATCCCGGGGTGAAATTTTTACTTTCTTGACCTGGACCCCCCCACCCCCGTCACTTAATGTTTCTGTCTGATGGTTTCGATGGTTGGGTTCAAATTTGGACATAGTCTCAGAGTCGTGACCATTTCATTAATTTTCAAGTATAGCGCCCCCATGTGGCAAAACGGATGTGGCAGCTTTCGCCAAACCGTTTGCACCTGTGGTGGCCGTATCAATAGGTCTTTGACAGACCTATTTTGATAACTTTGAACAATGGGAGTCCAAGAAATCTAACAAAGTTGGTTTGGTTGAAATTGGACAAATTACCAAAGAGGTCAGTTGGCCAGTTCAATTCGGAAAATTGAAAATGGCAGAAAATCTGATTTGCAAAAGTCAATGGTACCAATTGTATGAGGAGACTCATGAGACCATATGACACTAGTTTGTGACTGGAAGACAAACGGAATGCTAGATGTGAATGCCGTGGGAAAAGTGCAACATTTGCCTGATGGTGGCAAGATGATGTCTCAAGTGTGGCAACAGCGATCTTTTGCTGCAGAAGTTCGAACATGGAGCATCCGAATGAGAGTCAGGCAACAGTGATCCGTTGTGGAATTATTCAACGTTCAGAAAGTCATAGTCCTGTTTCCATGTTTTTGCTCCAGCTGTGCGCTGATCAGCTGGTTCCAGCTGGTTTATGCTGATTACCAAATCCACATGGTTGACACAAAATCCCGGAATTCCCCCAAAACAGCAGTCATGCACCTTTGGTACTTGACACCCTAATCATTTTTTATACAGAATAAGGAGACTGGATAGGCGACGGTACTTCATGATCGCGGTATATTTTTTTGTGTACTATACTGAAAGGGTGTTTGTCAAGCTCCACATTGTACCAATATGAACATGCGACGAATAAAACCCAGTGTCATAAGAAAAAAAGGAAAATTCACTAAAGGATTGCAAGGCTTTTGTGGCCACTAAACCGGCGCAAATAACACAAAAGGTAACTCTGTAACTCACACTCAGCACAATAAACGGTGAAATGCACCACTCACTGCACTGCCACGCAAACAGCGTCTCTGCGCCGGTGCTATTTGCACGTATTTAAATGAGGTATGATTCATACATTTTGTGCAAAATTGGCCCCTTCCTATGCAAATGAGCGTCGCTGCAGAAAAAGTCCAATTCACAAACACCGGTGAGACAGTAATAGCGAGTGACGCTATTACTGTCTGTAGAGACCTGGTGGTAAGTGCACGGACACCAAAAGAAAAAAATGACACGCTCGTCTTCAGAGAGCTGGAGCAATTGAAACACATTTATACGTGGTGTCACGCCCAGACTTTCAAGTGATCTGTAAATAATATTCTGACATTATTATTATAATTATTATTACTGTCACGGCCATCCTACAGCGATGCCTTGAACAGGCAGCAGTCCTTGGTTTCCAAAACGTACTCCAAAAGCAACTTGTTGAAACTTTGAATCATTTATTGTACATGGCATCGGACCACAGATGGCATTGGACCTCATAGTATAGGACCATGGACTGCTCTACAGCGGCCTGGAGTCGGGCCGCTGCATTCTGAGTAAAAGATATTAAATTGACTGTCATCATTTCTACATTGTAATATAAGGATTCAGTGAGAACTAGAATGTTTTATAGTCACTGCACATAAACCTAAAAACAAAGTATAATTCTAATCCAAAAGTACAGTGTGTTTGAATTTGAACATCTCCGCAGATCTGCAATCAGATGCAAAACAAGGGCAAATTGCACTCAGCAGTAAAACGTTATGGCCATGTTTGCTCTGTCATAGCATTGGCGCAATATCTTTAGTGAATCGGACGCTGAGACGGCACAGATTGTGGGCGCAATTGATACGCAATTCATGGTGCTATTAGCGGCTGCAATCCATTGTTTGTGAATACGCCCCTCAGTGTATTAACATTCAAACACAATGTATTAAAAATAAAACTCAGTGTTTTAAAAAATAAAACTCAGTGTATTAAAAGCACCTTGACAGGCTTGCAGGGGTCCAGGTACCAGAACTTGACGTGTCTGATTCCGGCCGTCACAAAGTAGGAGCTGTCCTCCGAGAAGGACACGGCCGTCACTTTGCTGGACACCTTGTTCGCCGCAACTACCATGTCTTTCTACAAACACAAAAATTTCAGATCATGGATTAAGTTTTAAAAAATTGTTATTTTCCGTTTGAAATTATTCTCAGCCTTATTCCTTTCCTTTTGACAGAGCCGATATGTGGAAAATCACTTTAATATGCTTAAAAAAAACAACCTATCATGACAACAGTAGAGGGTGGAATGCACATTTACAAATCCCATTCATAAATTTGATTATTGATGTTTGTTATCCTGTCAAATTTTTACAAAAAAAATGGATGTTATCAATCTCCTTGGGGTGTACATTCAGGTAAAGTTCTGGAAATAAATAAATAATTAAATGGAAAATAATAAAAGAAGAAGAAGAAGAAGAACTAAATAAAAATGAATTAATTTAAATAAATTAATTTCATTAATTTATTCAATAAATAAATTACGTTTAAAAAATTCCGGTAATTGTGCAGCAGAACTCTCAAAGTGTTATCACTGTAAAAAAAAAAACCTTTTGGAAGCAAAAATCTTCTACAATTGAGCTTTTGTTGCAGTTTTTTAGGTTTGATTTCATAAGAATGATTTCATTCGTAAGAAAGTTGTAGACAGATTCACAATAGCAGAGCAATAGAATAAATAAACATTCTGCATTGTACTGAATATGGGAAATACAAAACAGCTCCCATTTTAAATAGATATGAATAGAATAGAAAATAGCTCCCATTTTAAATAAAAAATAAATAGAAAAGAAAAAAAGCTCCCATTTTAAATAGAAATAAATAAAATAGTAAATAGCTCCCATTTTAAATAGAAATAAATAAAATGGTAAATAGCTCCCATTTTAAATATAATTAAATAGAATTGAAAATAGCTCCCATTTTAAATAGAAATAAATAGAATAGAAAATAGCTCCCACTTTAAACAGAAATTAATAGAATTGAAAATATCTCCCATTTTAATTAGAAATATCAATAAATAGAATAGAAAATAGCTCAGATTTTAAATATAATTAAACAGAATTGAAAATAGCTTATATTTTAAATATAAATAAATAGAATAGAAAATAGCTCCCAATTTAAATAGAAATAAATAGAAAATAAAATAGCTCCCATTTTAAATAGAAATAAACAGAATTGAAAATAGCTCCCATTTTAAACAGTAATAAATAAAACAGAAAATAGCTGCGCACCTTCCAGGCCCAGACATTCACCAGCATGTCGTGCTGGTTCCCCACGCTGACGATGTACTTGGCGTTGGGGGAAAAGGCCACACAGGAAATGCCGTACTTGTGTTTCTGCAGCTCAGCGACCTGCCGCCGCTCGGCCATGTCCCAGAGCCGCACCGCCGGGAGGTGACCGCTCTGGAGGTTCAAGGAAGAGTAGAAGATGTAGAGTTAAAGTGGTAATCCATCAGATCATCTGTGGTGGTGTGGGTGGATGACACTACAAGTCCCAGAAAAGTCCCAGCTTTTTTTTTTTTTTTTTTTTTTTTACAATGTTATGGATTACCACTTTAACTGTGGTGGGGATAATATTTTTAAAATAATCGATCATGTCTATTTCCTCAACTTGTCATCTGCATACAACGGGTGTGATCAGATCTGCATACAGTGAGGGTAATGTCTGTTATGTCTGTGTGTTATCTGGCTTTACAAGCCAATATAGAATCCCAGTGGTGTTCAAACAGAGCTCATCGTTCTTCTTCTTTTTCTGATTCTCTTTGAGAGACAATCCAAGCAAAAGCAACAGACAAAACAAGATCTGCCAAAAAATAGGTTTGGAACAGTCCTCCATCAGAGCCACAGCTGGTGCTTCAGTAAAGAGAATCAAGATTCAAAATTCAAGAGGTTTATTTGTCACATACATATACATACTTTCATACATATATGCAGTGAAATGTCCACCCCTGAACTGCCCACTGTATCATTTATTATTATTATTATTATTATTATTATTATTATTCCTGGATGTAATTCGTGGATTCGCTTTTTTTTTTTGTTTCGTTTTGTTTTACAATTTGAAGGAATGACCTTTCAAAGGTTGGGGAGAAAGAAATAAACCTCAAGAACAGTGGCAATGGATGACAGAGATGGAAAGAAAGAAAGAAAGAAAGAAAGAAACTAAGAAAGAACGAAACAATTAAACAAAGAAAGAAACAAAGAAAGAAAGAAAATCAGCTTCTGTTATTAATCAGACTCTTCAGACCGATCACATCAAAACAATCCCATCATGTCATCCATGCGAAGTCTCACCTCCTCAGAGATAACCACACAACCACACAGTCCTTTAATAATCCCACAGTGAGCTACAGGAACTAGTTATCTCCTCCGGAACCCTTTTTATGCGGCTCTGAATCAATGAGTCAATGCCGATCAACGCTTCCATTCGCTGTTTGGAGCTGCGGCCTCTTGTTGCCGTGGTAACCACTGTATCCACTCATCCACTTACACAGTGAAGTCTTTAATCGGCTCTGATTAGCTATGGAGGATTAGCGACCTTTCACCGACGGCTTGCAAAACACTCACACGGACCCGATGCTGAGGATCGACAGAGAACCATTGAATTGACAAAGATAAATCTTAAAATCGATCTAAAATTAAGATCGATCATGAGGCGTTTCTGACAAAGAAATTTCATCTTCCGAAGAACTTTCTGGAAAAAAAAAAAATTAGTTCAGCACTGAATTCTTATTTATTATCTTTTTATTCTTCAGACAAATCTTAAGAATTTGGATTACAAGTTTGTCGAGATGTTTCTTTTTCATAAGAATGCTCATACAATTCCTCAATATTTATCTTAAGAACTCCTTGAACTTTTTGTCTTTTGCTAAGAACTTAAGAAAGCAAGCCTTGAACATGTCCATGTGCAATACGTAGATCATGAAGTAAAATACCTTTTTTAAGTTACCTTTTGTTTTTTAGTTTTTTGATTCGCTTTTTCGGTGGACAAAGCACCCCTTTGGCTTTAAGTTCACATTTTTCCAGGCATCCGTTGTGGAAAGATAACTCTTAATACTAATTATTAAGAGTTATTTACAATGAATAGTTTGTAGCTTTCAGGCCTCAGAAATTCAAATGGTATCCCAAGTGCAATATAGACAGTTTGGGGGTTTGTATCCTTTTGGAAAAAGGAATTGGGTAAATACACCGATCAGCCACAACATTAAAACCACCACTTATAACCACTAATATTGTGTAGAGATCCCCCTCGTGCCGCCAAAACAGCTCTGACTTGTGGAGGCATGGACTCCACAAGACCTCCGAAGGTGTCCTGTGGTATCTGGCACCGAGAAGGTGGACAGGGGTCAGCATGGGCACTCTGACAGGTCTGCAGCTACACAGCCCCATACACAATTTAATTTGGGCCCTATCGAAGTCTCTCAGATCCTTACACTTGCCCAATTTTCCTGCTTTCAACACATCAACTTCAAGAACTGACTGTTCACTTGCTGCCTAATATATATCCCACCCCTTGACGGGTGCCATTAGAACGAGATGTTATTCACTTCACTTGGCAGTGGTTTTAATGTTGGGGCTGATCGGTGTTTGTTTTTAATTGGATAAAGAGCGAGGGATTCTATGAAATGGAACCTAGAGACCGACTGATGGCAGGAACTCACCTCTCCTGTTACCAGGTACTTTCCATCTGGAGAGAACGACAGAGCGGTGATGGTTTTCCTGTCGAGATAAAAGAGAAACAGAGAGAGAGAGAGAGAGAGAGAGAGAGAAATGAAAGAATAACTGAGTGAAGCCAAAAGGAAACTACTATTTTTATTAATTTTTCGGTTGGTGATTGTGTTTAATTTCACGCTTTTCAGAGATTCCTTTTGGGTTCGAACTCACCTTGTAGTGTTGATGATGTGGTGTTGTCTGTTATTTTTGGGATTCAAC